>NW_006408949.1:701750-705786 GCF_000296735.1 Chrysochloris asiatica
GCAGATGAGTGCAAAATGTCCATATACAGAGAGGTAGCTACATGGCAGGGTAGTGCAACATTTCCATATACAGAGTTCTAGCTACAAGTCAGATGAGTCCAACTTGTCTATATACAGAGAGCTAGCTCCATGGCAGAGTACTGCAACATTTCCATATACAGAATTCTGAGTACATGGCAGAGGTGTCCAACGTGTCCATGTACTGAGAGTTAGCTACATAGCAAACAAGTTGAATACTTTCATATACAGAGAGCTACCTACCTGGCAGATCACTCCAACATATCCATTTACAGAGAGCTTGCTACATGCAGACGAGTATAAAATCTCCATATACAGAGAGCTACCTAAATGGCAGGGAAGTGCAACATTTCCATATACACAGTACTAGCTACATGACAAATGTGTCCAAAGTGTTCCTATACTGAGAGGTAGCTACATAGCACACAAGTCCACTATGTTCATATACAGAGAGCTACTTCCTTGGAAGATCAGTGCAACTTATACATGTACAGAGATTTAGATACATGGCAGACGAGTCCAAAATGTCCATACACAGAGAGCTAGATATGTGGCAGAGTAGTCGAACATGTCCACATAGAGGGTACTAGCCACAAGGCAGGTGAGTCCAACTTGTCTTTATACAGAGAGCTAGCTATATGGCAGAGTAGTGCATCATTTCCATATACAGAGTTCCAGCTACACGGAAGATGAGTCCAAAGTATTCATGTACTTAGAGCAATCTACATGGAACAGTAATCCAACATGTTCATATAAAGGGTACTAACTTCAAGGCAGATGAGTTCAACTTATCCATATACTGAGAGCTAGCTACATGGCAGAGTATACCAACATGTCTCTATAAAGTGTGCTAGCTACATGGCAGACAAGTCCAATATTTTTTCATACAGAGAGCTACCTACTTGGCATTACAGCCCAACATAGCCATGTACAGAGAGCTGGCTACAATGCAGACGAGTCCAAAATGTCCATATACAGAGAGGTAGCTACATGGCAGGGTAGTCCAACATTTCCATATACAGAGTTCTAGCTACATGGCAGATGTGTCCAACATGTCCATGTACGGAGAGCTAGCTACATAGCGGAGAGGTCCAATATGTTCATATACAGAGAGCTACCTACCTGGCAGATCAGTCCAACATATTCATTTACAGAGAGCTTTCTACATGACAGACGAGTACAAAATCTCCATATACAGAGAGTTAGCTACATGGCAGGGTAGTGCAACATTTCCATATACAGAGTTCTACCTACATGGCAGATGTGTCCAACGTGTCCCTATACTGAGAGCTAGCTACATGACAGACAAGTTCAATATGTTCATATACAGAGAGCTACCTTCTTGGCAGATCAGTACAACTTATACATGTACAGAGAGCTAGATACATGGCAGACAAGTCCAATGTGTTCATATACAGAGAAATATCTACATGGCAGAGTAGTCCAACATGTCCATATACAAGGTACTAACTTCAAGGCAGATGAGTCCAAGTTGTCCATATACTGAGAGCTAGCTACATGGCAGAGTATTCCAACATGTTCATATAAAGTGTGCTAGCTACATGGCAGACTAGTCCAATATGTTCTTATACAACGAGCAATCTACTTGTCAGATCAGCCCAACATATCCAGGTACAGAGAGCTGGCTACATATAATACAAGTCGGAAATGACCATATACAGAGAGCTAGCCACATGGCAGTGTAGTGCAACATTTCCATATACAGAGTTCTAATTTCAAGTTAGATGAGTCCAACTTGTCTATACACATTGGGATAGCTACATGGCAGAGTAGTGCAACATTTCCATATACAGAGTTCTAATTTCAAGTTAGATGAGTCCAACTTGTCTATACACATTGGGATAGCTACATGGCAGAGTAGTGCAACATTTTCATATAAAGAGTTCTAGCTACAATGCAAATGTGTCCAACGTGTCCATATACTGAGAGATAGCTACATGACAGAGTAGTCCAACATGTCCATATACAGAGTACTAGCTACATGGCAGATGAATCCAATATGTTCTTATACTGAGAGCTACCTACCTGACAGATCAGTCCAGCATATCCATGTACAGAGAGGTAGAAACATGTCAGTAGAGTCCAAAATGTCCATATACAGGGAGCTTGCTATATGGCAGAGTAGTCCAACGTGTCCATATACAGGGTACTAGCTATAAGGCAGATAAGTCCAACTTGTCTATATAAAAAGAGCTATCTACATGACAGAGTAGTGCATCAATTCTATATTCACAGTACTAGCTACAAGACAGATGAGTCCAACTTGACTATATACATAGAGCTAGCTATATGGCAGGGTATTGCAACATTTCCATATAGAGAGTTCTAGCTACAAGGCAGATAAGTCCAACTTGTCCATATACTTAGACTTAGCTACATGGCAAAGTAGTCCAACATGTCCATATACAGTGTAGTAGCTACATGGCAGATGAGTAGAACATGTGCATATACTGAGAGCTAGCTCTATGGCAGAGAAGTACAATATGTTCATATACAGAGAGCTAGCTCCATGGCAGGGTAGTGCAACATTTATATATACAGACTTCTAACTACTTGGCAGATGTGTTCAACGTGTCCATATACAGAGAGCTAGTTACATGGTAGGGTAGTGCAATATTTCCATATACAGAGTTCTTGCTACAAGGAAGATGAGTCCACCTTATCTATATACAGAGAGCTAGCTACATGGCAGGGTACTGGAACATTTCCATATACAGATTTCAAGCTACAAGGCAGATTCATCCAACTTGTCCATATACTGAGAGCTTGCTCCATGTCAGACGAGTCAAAATGTACATAAACAGAGACCTGGCTAAATGGCAGAGTAGTGCATCATGTCCATATACAAAGTTCAAGCAACATGACAGATGAGTCCAAAGTGTTCATATAATGAGAGCTAGCTCCATGGCATAGTAGTCCAACATGTCCATATACAGTATACTAGCTCCATGGCAGATGAGTCCACCATGTCAATATACTATGAGCTAGCTATGTTGCAGACAACTCCAATATGTTCGCATACAGAGAGCTAGCTAAAAGACAGATGAGTCCAACTTAACTATATACAGAGAGCTAGCTATATGACATGGTAGTGCAACATTTTCATATAGAGAGTTCTAGATACAAGGCAGATGAGTCCAACTTGTCCATATACTGAGACCTAGCTACATGACAGAGTAGTCCAACATACTCTTCAACATATACACTCCAACAGAGTGCAACATATCCATATACAGAGTTCTAACTACAAGGAATATAATACCAACTCGACTATATACAGAGAGCTAACTACATGGAAGGGTAGTGCAACATTTCCATACAGAGAGTTCTAGCTACAAGGCAGATGAGTCCATCTTGTCCATATACCGAGATCTAGCTACATGGCAGAGTAGGCCAACATTTCTATATACAGGGTACTAGCTACATGGCAGATGACTCCAATATGTCCATATACTGAGAGATAGCTACACCACAGACAAGTACAATATGTTCATATACAGAGAGCTCGCTACACGGCAGGGTAGTGCAACATTACCATATACAAAATTCTAGCTACAATGCAGATGAGTCTAACATGCCTGTATACAGAGAGCTAGCTACATGTCAGCATAGTGTAACATTTTCATATACAGGGTACTAGATACGTAGTATATGAGTCCAACATGTCCATATACTGAGAGCTAGCTACATGGCAGAGTAGTACAACATGTCCATATACAGGGTACTAGATAAATAACAGATGAGTCCAACTTGTCTATATACAAAAAGAGAGCTACATGGCAGGGTAGTTCATCATTTCCATATACAGAGTTCAAGCTACTTGGCTGATGAATGCAACTTGCCTATATACAGAGAGCTAGCTACATGGCAGAGTAGTGCAACATGTCCAAATACAGGGTACTAGCTACATGGCATATGAGTCCAACATGTCCATATACTGATAACTAGCTACATGGCAGACAAGGCCAATATGTTCATATACAGAGAGCTAGCTACA
>NW_006408949.1:706201-709053 GCF_000296735.1 Chrysochloris asiatica
GATGAGTCCAACGTGTCCATATACTGAGAGCTAGCTACATGACAGAGTAGTGCATCATTTCCATATACAGATTCCAAGCAACATGGCAGATGAGTCCAACTGGTCTATATACAGAGAGCTAGCTACATAGCAGGGTAATGCAACATTTTTATGCAAAGTTTTAGTTACAAGGCAGATGAGTCCAAATTGACTATATACATAGAGCTATCCATGTCAGGGAAGTGCAACGTTTCCATATACAGAGTTCTAGCTACAAGGCAGATGAGTCCAAAGTGTCCATATACTGAGAGCTAGCTACATGACAGAGTAGTGCAACATGTCCATATACAGGGTACTATCTACATGGCAGATGAGTCCAACATGCCCATATACTGAGAGCTAGCTACATGGCAGACAAGTTCAATATGTTCATATACAGAGATCTACCTAATTGGCAGATCAGTCCAGCATTTCCATGTACTGATGGCTACCTCCATGGCAGATAAATACAACATGTCCATATACAGAGTTCTAGCTACATGGTGGATGTGTCCAATATGTCCATAGACTGAGAGCTACATAAATGGCAGATCAGTCCAAAATATCCATGCACAGAGAACTAACTACAAGTCAGATGAGTCCAAAATGTCCATATACAGAGTTCTAGCTACATGGCAGATGTGTCCAACATGTGCATATACTGAGGGCTGGCTACAAGTATGATTAGTTCAACATGTCAATATACAGGGTACTAGCTGCATGATAGAGGAGTCCAACATGTGCATATATGGAGAGCTAGCTACATGGCAGAGTAGTGTATCATTTCCATATTCAGAGTTCAAGTTATATGGCAGATGAGTCAAAGTTTTCATATACTGAGAGCTAGCTAACTGGCAGAGTAGTCCAACATGTCCAGATACAGGTAGTAGCTACACGACAGATGAGTTCAAATGTCAATATAAGGAGAGCTAGCTACATGACAGACAAGTACAATATGTTCCTATACAGAGAACTACCTACTTGGAAGATCAGTCCAACATATCCATGTACAGAGTTATAAATATATGTCCTATGTGTCCAACGTTTCCATATACTGAGAGCTAGATACATGGCAAAAAAGTCCAATATGTTCATATACAGAGAGCTTGCTATGTGGCAGGGTCACAAAACATTTCCATATACACAGTTTTAGCTACATGGCAGATGTTTCCAACGTGTCCATATACTTAGAGCAAGCTACATGGCAGAGTAGTCCATCATGTCCGTATACAGGGAACTAGCTATATGACATCTGAATCCAACATGTCCATAGACTGAACAGCTAGCTACACGGCAGAGTTCTAGCTATAAGGCAGATGAGTCCAACTTGACTATATACAGAGAGCGAGCTACATGACAGGGTAAAGCAACATTTCCACATAAAGAGATCTAGCTACAAGGCATATGAGTCCAACTTGTCCATATTGTGAGACCTAGCTACATGGCAGAGTAGTCCAACGTATCCATATCCTGGGTACAAGCTACATGTCAGGTGAGTACAACATGTCCATATACTGAGAGCTAGCTACATGGCAGACAAGTCCAATAAGGTCATGTATAGAGAGCTACCAACGTGGGAGATCAGTCCAACATATCAATATACAGAGAGCTAGCTATATGACAGACGAGTCCAAAATGTCCATATACATAGAGCTAGCTACTTGTTAGGGTAGTGCAACATTTCTATATAGAGAGTTCTAGCTACATGGCAGAGGAGTCCAACTTGTCTATATACAGAGAGCTAGCTACATGGCAGAGTAGTGGAACATTTAAATACACAGAGTTATAGCTACATGGCAGATGTGTCCAACCTGTCCATATACTGAGCGCTAACTACATGGCAGAGTAGTCCAACATGTCCATATACAGGGAACTAGCTACATGGCAGATGAGTCCAATTTGTCCATGAACTGAGAGCCAGCTACATGTCAGACAATACCAATATGTTCATATACAGAGAGCTAACTACTTGGCAGATTAGTCCAACATATCCATGTGCAGAGAGCTAGCTAGATGGCATACAATTCCAAAATGTCCCTATACAGAGAGTTAGCTGCATGTCAGGGTACTTCAACATTTCCATATATAGAGTTCAAGCTACAAAGCAAATGAATGTAATTTATCTATGTAAAGAGAGCTAGCTACAAGACAGAGTAGTGCAACATTTCCATATACATAGTTCTAGCTACAGGGCAGATGTGTGCAATGTGTTCATATACTGAGAGCTAGCTATATGACAGTCAAGTCCAATATGTTCATATACAGAGAGCTAGCTACATGACAGGGTAGTGCAACATTTGCATATAAAGGATTCTAGCTACTTGGCAGATGATTCCCAAGTGTTCATATATTGAGAGATAGCTACATAGCAGTGTAGTCCAACGTATTCATATACAGAGTTCTAGCTACATGGCAGATGTGTCCAGCGTGTCCATATACTGAGAGTTAGCTACACGGCAGACAAGTCCAATATGTTCATATACAGAGTGCTATCTACTTGGCAAATCAGTCCAACATATCCATGTAAAGAGAGCTTACTACAAGGCTGATGAGTCCAAAAGGTCCATATACAGAGAGCTAGCTACATGACAGAGTAGTGCAGCATTTCCATATACAGAGTTCTAGCTACATTGCAGATGTGGCCAATGTCCATGTACAGAGAGCTAGCTACATGGAAGAGTTGTGCATCATTTCCATAAACAGAGTTCAAGCTACAGGGCAGATCACTACAAAGTGTTCATGTACTGAGAGCTAGCTACATGGCAGATGAGTCCAACATGTCCATATACTGAGAGCTAGATACATGGCAGAGAAGTCCAATATGTTCATGTACA
>NW_006408949.1:710063-714618 GCF_000296735.1 Chrysochloris asiatica
CCAACTTGTCTATATACAAAGAGCTAACTACATGGCAGAGTAGTGAAACATTTCCCTATACAGAGTTCTAGCTGTATGAAAGATGTGTCCAATGTGTCCATATATTGAGAGCTAGCTACATGGCAGATTAGTCCAACATGTCCATATACAGTGTATTAGCTACAGAGCAGATGAGTCGAACATGTCCATATACTGAGATCTAGCTACATGGCAGACAAGTACAATATGTTCATATATAAAGAGTTACCTATTTGGCAAATCATTCCATCATATCAAGTCCAAAATGTCCATATAAAAAGAGATAGCTACATGGCAGTGTAGTGCTACATTTCCATATACAGATTTCTAGCTACATGGCAGATGTGTCCAAAGTGACCATATACTGAGAGCTAGCTTCATGGCAGAATAGTCCAACATGTCCATATACAAGGTACTAGCTACATGGAAGATGAGTCCAACTTGTTTTTATACAGAGAGCTAGTTACATTGCAGATTGTTACAACATTTCCATATATAGAGTTCTAGCTACATGGCAGATGTGTCCAATGTGTCCATATACTGAGAGCTAGCTACATGGTAGGGTAGTGCAATATTTTCATATACAGAATTCTAGCTATAAGGCAGATGAGTCCAACTTGTCTATATACTGAGAGATAGCTACATGGCAGAGTAGTGAAACATGTCCATATACAGAGTTCTAATTCCAAGGCAGATGAGTCCAACTTGTCTATATACAGAGCGCTAGCTACATTGCACAGTAGGGCAACATTTCCATATACAGAGTTCTAGCTACATGGCAGATATGTCGAATTTGACGTTATACTGATATATACCTACACGGCAGATCACTCCAACATATTCATGTTCAGCGAGCTAGATACAAGCCTGATCAGTCCAACTTGTCTTTATACAGAGAGCTAGCTACATGGCAGAGTAGTGCAACATTTCCATATACAGAGATCTAGCTACATGGCAGATGTGTCCAATGTTTCCACAGCTACGTGGTCAATGAGGCCAACATGTCCATATACTGAGAGCTAGCTACATGGCAAACAATTCCAATATGATCATATACAGAGAGCTATCTATATGTCATACAAGTTCAAAATGTCCACATACTGAGAGCTACCAACATGGCAGGATAGTGCAACATTTCCATATACAGAGTTCTAGCTACATGGCAGATGAGCTAGCTATTAGGCAAAGTAGACCAACATGTCCATATACAGGATACTAGCTGCATGGAAGATGAGTCAAACTTGATTACAAACAGAGAGCTAGCTACAAGGCAGAATAGTGCAACATTTCCATGTACAGAATTCTAGCTACATGGCAGAAAAGTCCAATATCTTCATATAAAGAGAGCTGCCTACTTGGGAGATCCATCCAACATATCCCTGTATGGAGAGCTAGCTGCATGACAGATGAGTCCAAAATGTCCATATACAGAGAGCTAGCTACATGGCAGGGTAGTGCAACATTTCCACATACAGATTTATAACTACAAGGCAGATGAGTCCAACTTGTCTATATACAGAGAGCTATCTCTGGTAGCGTAGTGGTTACAAATCAGGCTGCGAACTGCAAGGTCAGCAGTTCAAAACTACCAGCTGTTGCGTGGGGAAAGATAAGGCTTTCTGCTCCCATAAAGATTTACAGCCTCGGAAACCATGTACAGGGTCACTATGAGTCCAAACCGACTCCACGGCACATAACAAAAACAACAACAAAGCGACAAAGCAGTGTAGTGCAAAATTTCCATATACACAGTTCTAGCTACATGACAGATGTGTCCAACGTGTCCATAAACTGAGAGCTACCGACATGGCAGATCAGTCCAACATATCCATGTACAGAGAGCTAGCTACAAGGCAGATGCATACAACTTGTCTATATACAGAGGGCTAGCTACATGGCAGATGTGTCCAATGTGTCCATAAACTGAGAGCTACCGACATGGCAGATCAGTCCAACATATCCATGTACAGAGAGCTAGCTACAAGGCAGATGCATACAACTTGTCTATATACAGAGAGCTAGGTACATGGCAGAGGTGTGCAACATTTCCATATATAGAGTTCAAGCTACATGGCAGATGAGTCCATAGGGTTCATATACTGAGAGCTAGAAACATGACAGAGTAGTCCAACATGTCCATTTAAAGAGTACTAGCTACATGTGTCCAATGTGTCCATATGCTGAGAGCTAGCTCCATGGCAGACAAGTCCAATATGTTCATAAACAAAGATCTACCTACTTGGCAGATCATTCCAACATATCCATCTAAGGAGAGCTAGCTACATGTCAAACGAGTCCAAAATGTCCATATACAGAGAGCTAGCTACATGGCAGGGTATTACAACATTTCTATACACAGTGTTCTAGCTACATGGCAGATGTGTCTAATGTGTACACATACTGCGAGCTACCTACATTGCAGAGTAATCCAACATGTCCACATACAGGGTACTTGCTACATGGCAGATGAGTACAACATGTCCATATTCTGAGATTTAGCTAAATGGCAGACAAGTCCAATATGTTCATATACTGAGAATTACGTACTTGGCAGATCAGTACAACATATCCATGTACAGAGAGCTAGCTACATGGCAGATGAGAGCAAAATGTCCATATAGAGAGAGCTAGCTACATGACAGGGAAGTGCAACATTTCCATATACAGAGTTCTAACTACAAGGCAGATGAGTCCAACATGTCTATATACAGAGAGCTAGCTACAAGGCAGGGTAGTGCAAAATTTCCATGTACGGAGTACTAGCTACATGGCAGATGTGTGCAAGGTTTCCATATCCTGAGAGCTACCTACATTGCAGATCAGTCCAACATATCCATGTACAGAGAGCTAGCTACAAGGCAGCTGCGTTCAACTTGTCTATATATGGAGAGCTAGCTACATGAGAGAATTGTGCAACATTTCCATATACATTATTCAAGCTACATGGCAGATGAATGCTAAGTGTTCATATACTGAGAGTTAGCTGCATGGCAGAGTAGTCCAACATGTCCATATACAGGGTACTAGCTACATGGCAGATGAGTCCAACATGTCCATATGCTGAGAGCTAGCTACATGGCAATCAAGTCAAATGTGTTCATATACAAAGAGTTACATACTTGGAAGTTTAGTCCAACATATCCACGCAAAGAGAGCTAGCTACATTTCAGATGAGTCCAAAATGTCCATATACAGAGAGCTAGCTACATGGCAGAGCTGTGCCACATTTCTGTATACAGAGTTCTAGCTACATGGCACATGTGTTCAATGTGTCCATATACTGAGCGCTAGCTACATGTCAGAGTCGTCCAACATGTTCATATAAAGGGAACTAGTTACATTGCAGATAAGTCCAGCATGTCCATATACTGGAAGCTAGCTACATGGCAGACAAGTTCAATATGTTCATATACAGAGCGCTACATACTTGGGAAATGAATCCAACATATTCAGGTACAGAGAGTTCGCTTCATGGCAGGGCAGTGCAACATTTCCGTATATAGAGTTCTAGCTACATGGCAGATGTGTCTAACGTGTACATATACTGAGAGCTAGCTATAATGCAAATTAATCCAACATATCCATATACAGGGTACTAGCTAAATGGAAGATGAGTCCAACTTGATTATATACAGAGCGCTAGCTGTATGTCAGGGAAGTGCAAGATTTCCATATACAGAGTTCTAGTGACATGGCAGAAAAGGCCAATATGTTCATATACAGAGAGCTGCCTACTTGGGAGATCAGTCCAACATATCCATGTACAGAAAGCTATCTACATGGCAGACGAGTCCAAAATGTTGTATACAAAGAGCTAGCTACATGGCAGTGTAGTGCAACATTTCCATATACAGAGATCTAGCTACATGGCAGATGTGCCCTATGTATCTATATACTGAGAGCTACTACATGGCAGATCAGTCCAACATATCCAAATGCAGAGAGCTATCTACAAGGCAGGTGTGTCCAACTTGTCTATATACAGAGAGTTAGCTACATGGCAGAGTTGTGCAACATTTCCATATAAAGAGAATTAGCTACTTGGCAAATGAGTCCAATATGTTCATATACTGAGAGCTAGCTACATGGCAGAGAAGTCCAAAATGACCATATAAAGAGGATTAGCTACGTGGCACATGTGTCCAACGTGTCCATATGCTGAGAACTAGCTACGTGGCAGACAAGTCCAATATGTTCATATAGAAAAGCTACCTACTTGGCAGATCTGTCCAACATATCCATGTATAGAGAGCTAGGTACATGGCAGACGAGTCCAAAATGTCCATATGCAGAGAGCTGGGTACATGGCAATGTAGTGCAACGTTTCCATATACAGTGTTCTAGCTACAAGGCAGATGAGTCCAACTTGTCTATTAACAGAATGCTAGCTACATGGCAGAGTAGTGCCACATTTCCATATACAGAGTTCTACCTACATGGAAGATGTGTCCAACGTGTGCATATACTGAGAGCTACCTACATGGCAGATCATTCCAAAATATCCATGCACAGAGAGCTAGCTACATGTTAGACAAGT
>NW_006408949.1:715963-717365 GCF_000296735.1 Chrysochloris asiatica
GCAGATCAGTCCAACATATCCATGTACAGAGAGCTAGCTACATGACAGATGAGTGCAAAATGTCCATATACAGAGAGCTAACTACATGGCAGGGTAGTGTAACATTTCCATATGCAGAGTTCTAGCTGCATGACAGATGTGTCCAACGTGTCTGTAGACTGAGAGGTAACTACCTGGCAGAGTAATCCAGCCTGCCTATATACAGAGAGCTAGCTACATGGCTGAGCAGTGCAATATTTCCATAAACACAGTATAAGCTACATGGCAGATGAATCCAAAATGTCCATATACTGAGAGCTAGCTACATGGCAGTGTAGTCCAATATGTCCATATAAAGAGTACTAGCCATCTGGCTAATGAGTTCAACATGTCCATATACTGAGAGATAGCTACATGGCAGACAAGTCCAATATGTACATATACAGAGTTCTAGCTACATGGCAGATGAGTACAACATTTCCATATACAGAGAGCTAGCGACATGGCAGAGTAGTCCAACATGTCCATATACAGGGTCCTAGGTACATGGCAGATGAGTCCAACATGTCCATATGCTGAGAGCTAGCTACAAGCCAGACAATTACAGTATGTTCATACACAGAGAGCTACCTATTTGGCAAATCAGTCCAACATATCCATGTACAGAGAACTAGCTCCATGGCAGAAAAGTCCAAAATGTCCATATACAGAGAGCTAGCTACAAGGCAGGATAGTGCAACATTTCCATATACAGAGTTCTAGCTACATGGCAGATGTGTCCAAAGTGTCCATATACTGACAGCTAACTACATGGAAGAATTGTCCAACAGGTCCATACACAGGGTACTAGCTACATGGAAGATGAGTCCAACTTGTTTTTATATAGAAAGATAGCCACATGGCAGAGTAGTCCAAGATGTTCATATACAGGGAGCTACCTACTTGGCAGATTAGTACAACATACCTATGTACAGAGAGCTAGCTACATGGCAGATGAGTCCAAAATGCTCATATACAGAGACCTAGCCACATGGTATTTTCATAAACAGAGTTCTATCTATAAGGCAGATGAGTCCAACTTGTCTATATATAAAGAGCTAGCTACATGGCAGACTGGTGCAACAGGTCCGTATACAGGGTACTAGCTACATGGCAGATTAGTCCAACTTGTCTATATACAGAGACCAAGATACATTGCAGAATTCTCCAACATGTCCATATACAGGGTATTAGCTACATGGAAAATGAGTCCAGCTTGTTTTTATACAGAGAGCTAGCTACATGGCAGAATAGTGCAACATTTCTATAAACAGATTTCTAGCTTCATGGAAGATGTGTCCAACTTGTCCATATACTGAGAGCTAGCGACATGGCAGAGAAGTCCAACATGTCCATATACAGGGTACTAGCTACATGGCAGATG
>NW_006408949.1:717895-720493 GCF_000296735.1 Chrysochloris asiatica
GCAGATGAGTCCAACTTGTCTATATACAGAAAGCTAGCTACAGGGCAGAGTAGTGCAACATTGCCATACACAGAGTTGTTGCTACATGGCAGATGTGTCCAAAGTGCCCATATACTGAGAGCGAGCTACATGGAAGACAAGACCAATATGTTCATATACAGAGAGCTACCTTTTGACAGATAAATCCAACATATCCATGTACAGTGAGCTAGCTATATGGCAGACAAGTCCAAAATGTCCAGATAAAGGGAGCTAGCTACATGGCAGGGTATTGCATCATTGCCATATACACAGTTCTAGCTACTTGGCATACGTGTCCAATGTGTCCATATATTGAGAGCTACTTACATGTCAGACAAGTCCAAAATGTCCATATACAGAAAGCTAGCTACATGGCAGGGTAGACCAACATTTCCATATACAGAGTTCTAGTTATAAGGTGTATGAGTCCAACTTGTCTATATACAGAGGCTACGTGGCACAGTAGGGCGACATTTCCATATACAGGGTTCTTGCTACATGGCAGATGCGTCCAACATGCCGATATACTGAGAGCTAGCTACATAGCAGACAAGTCCAATATGTTCATGTACAGAGAGCTACCTACTTGGCAGATCAGTCCAACATATCCATGTACAGAGAGCTAGCAACATGTCTGACAAGTCAAAAATGTCCATATACAGAGTGCTAACTACATGACAGGGCAGTGCAACTTTTCCATATACAGGTTACTAGCTACAAGGCAAATGAGTACAACATGTCCATATACTGAGAGCTAGCTACATGTCAGACTCATCTGCCTTGTAACTAGAACTCTGTATATGGAAATGTCGCACGACCCTGCCAAGTAGCTAGCTCTCTGTATATAGACAAGTTGGACTCCTTTCCCTTGTAGCTAGAACTATGTATATGGAAATGTTGCAATACTCTACCATGTAGCTAGCTCTCATGTAGCTAGTACCGTGTATATGGACTACTCTGCAATGTAGCTAGCTCTCAGTACATGGACATGTTTGACACATCTGCCATGAAATTACAACTCTCTATATGGAAATGTTGCACTACTCTGCCATGTAGCTAACTCTCTGTATATGGACACCTTTGACACATCTGCCATGTAGCTAGAACTCTCTATATGGAAATGTTGCAATACTCTGCGATGTAGATAGCTCTCTGTATATAGAAAAGGTGGACTCATCAGCCTTGTAGCTAGAACTCTGTATATGGAAATATTGCACTACCCTGCTATGTAGCTAGTTCTCTGTATATGAACATATAGGAATTGTCTGCCATGTAGCTAGCTCTCATTTTATGGACAAGTTGGAATTATCTGCCATGTAGCTAGTACACTGTATTTGGACATGTTGTACTACTCTTCCATGTAACTAGCTATCAGTATATGGACTTGTTGCACTCATCTGCCATGTAGCTAGAACTCTATATATGGAAATGTTTCACTACCCTGCCATGTAGCTAGCTCTCAGTATATGGACATTTTGGACTCGTCTGCCATGTAGCTAGCTCTCTCTACATGGATATGTTGAACTGATCTGCCAAGAAAATAGCTCTCTGTATATGTACATATTGGACTCATCTGCCATGTAGCTATCTCTCAGTATATGGACATGTTGGATTCATCTGTCATGTAGCTAGTACCCTGTATATGGACATATTGTACTAGTCTGCCATGTTGCTAGCTCTCTGTATATAGACAAGTTGGACTCATCTGCTTTGCAGCTAGAACTCTGTATATGGAAATGTTGCACTACCGTTCCATGTAGCTAGCTCTCTGTTTACATACACGCTGGACTCATTTGCCTTGTAGCTAGAGCTCTGTATACGGAAATGTTGCACTAATCCTCCATGTAGGTAGCTCTCTGTATATAGACACGTTGGACTCATCTGCCTTGTAACTGGAATTCTGTATATGGAAATGATGCACAACCCTGCCATTTAGCTAGCTTTCTGTATATGGACATTTTGGACTCGTCTGAGATGATGCTCGCTTTCTGTACATGGATATGTTTGAATGATCTGCCAAGTAGTTAACTGTCTCTATATGAACATATTGGACTTGTCTAAAATGTAGCTAGCTCTCAGTATATGGACACGTTGGACACATCAGCCATGTAGCTAGAACTCTGTATATGGACATGTGGGATTACTCTACAATGTATCTAGCACTCAGTATATGAACACTTTGGCCTCATCTGTCATATATCTTGAACTCTGTATATGGAAATGATGCACTACTCTGCTATATAGCTAGCACTCTGCATATAGACATTTAGGACTCTACCCTTCCTTGTAGTTAGCTCCCTGTATATAGACAAGTTGGACTCATCTGTCATGTAGCTACAACCCTGTATATGGAAATGGTGCACCACCCTGCCATGTTTGTAGCTCTCTGTATGAGCTCTCATGTATGAATAAGTATGGTGAAAGAATACAACACTGTCTCACACATTTCCCAATTAGGTAGTTAATTGTCTCACACCTTTCCCAAGTAGCTAACTCTCTGTATATAAACAAGTTAGACTCATTTGCCTTGTAGCTAGAACTCTGTTTATTGAAATGTTGCCCTACTCTGCCATGTAG
>NW_006408949.1:722109-730679 GCF_000296735.1 Chrysochloris asiatica
CTGTATATGGAAATGTTGCACTACCCGGCCATGTAGCTAGCTCTCTGTATATGGACATTTTGGCTCATCTGACATGTAGCTAGATCTCTGTACATGGATATGTAGGACTGATCTGCCAAGTAGGTAGCTCTCTGAATGTGAACATATTGGACTTTTCTGCCATTTAGCTAACTCTCAATATATGGACACATTGGAAATATCTGCCATGTAGCTAAAACTCTGTATATGGAAATATTTGAATACTCTACCATGTAGCTAATACTCTACATGTAACTTGTCTGTATATAGACAAGTATATAGACAAGTTGGACTCATCTGACTTGTAGCTAGAATGCTGTATATGGAAATGTTACACTACCTTGCCATCTAGGTAGCTCTCTGTATATGGACATTTTGGACTCATCTGCCATGTAGCTAGCTGTCTGTACATGGATATGTTGGACTAATCAGCTAAGTAGGTAGCTCTCTGTATATTAACATATTGGACTTGACTTCAATGTAGCTAGCTCTCAGTATATGGACACAATGGACACATCTGCCATGTAGCTAGACCTCTGCATATGGACATGTTTCACTACTATGCCAAGTATGTAGCTCTTTGTATATAGACAAGTTGTACTCTTATACCTTGTAGCTAGAATTCTATATATGGAAATGTTGCGCTACCCTGAAATGTAGCTAGCTCTCTGGAAATGGACATTTTGGACTCGTCTGCCATGTTCATTTGTATGTTGGACTGATCTGCCAAATCGGTAGCACTCTCTATATGAACATATTGGACTTGTCTGTCTTGTAGCTTGCTCTCAGTATATGGACACGTTGGACACATCTGCCTTGTATCTACAACTCTGTATATGGAAATGATGAATTACTCTGCCATGTAGCTAGCTCTCTTTATATGGACATTTTGAACTCGTCTGCCAAGTAGCTAGCTCTCTGTGCATGGATAATTTAGACTGATTGCCATGTAGCTAGCTCTCAGTATATGGACGCGTTGGACGCATCTGCATGTAGCTAGAACTCTGCATATGAAAATGTTGCACTACCCAGCCATGTAGCTAGCTCTCTGTATATGGACCTTTTGGACTCGTCTGCCTTGTAGCTAGAACTTTGTATATTGAAATGTTGCAGTATCTTGCCATGTAGCTAGTTCTCTGTATATAGACATGTTCTCATTTGCCTTGTAGCTAAAACTCTGTATATGGAAATGTTGCACTATTCTGCCTTGTAGCTAGCTCTCCTATATTGATGTGTTGGACTCATATGCCTTGTAGGTAGAATTCTGTATATGGAAATGATGCACAACCCTGCCATGTAGCTAGCTCTCTGTATATGGACACGTTGGACACATTTGTCATGTAGCTAGAATTCTGTATAAGGAAATATTGCACTATCCTGCCATGTAGCTAGTTCTCTGTATATGAACATATACGACTTGTCTGCCATGTAGCTAACTCTCAGTATATGGACATGTTGGACTCATCTGCCATGTAGCTAACTATCAGTATGTGGACCTTTTGGACTCATCTGCCATGTAGGTAGCTCTCAGTACGTGGATATGCTGGACTGATCTGTCAAGTTGGTAGCTCTCTGTAAATGAACGTATTGGACTCATTTTCCATGTTGTTATCTCTAAGTATAAGGGCATGTTGGACTCATCTGCTTGTAGCTAGAACTCTGTGTATGGAAATGTTCACTACCCAGCCATGTTGCTATCTCTCTGTATATAGACATGTTGGATTCATTTGCCTTATAGCTAGGGCTCTGTATATGGAAATATTGCACTACTCTGCCATGTAGCTAGCTCTCTATATAAAGACACTTTTGACTCATCTGCCTTGTAGCTAGAATTCTGTATAGAGAAATCATGCACAACCCTGCCATGTAGCTAGCTCTCTGTATATGAACATTTTGGACTCGTTTACCATGTTGCTCGCTTTCTGTACATGGATATGTTGGACTGATCTGCCAAGTAGATAGCTCTCTGTATAGGAACATATTGGAATTGTCTGCCATGTAGCTAGCTCTCAGTATATGGACACTTTGGACACATCAGCCATGAAGCTAGAACTCTGTATATGGACATTTTGGATTACTCTAACATGTAGCAAGCCCTCAGTGTATGAACACTTTGGACTCATCTGTCATGTAGCTTGAACTTTGTATATGGAAATGATGGACTACTCTGCCATGTAGCTAGCTCTCTGTGTATAGATTTGGACTCGTATTACATGTAGCTATCTCTCTGTTCATGGATATTTTGGACTGATCTGTCATGTGTCTTGCTCTCAGTATATGGACCCATTGAACACATCTGCCATTTAGCTAGAACTCAGTATATTGAAATGTTTCACTACCCATCCATGTTGTCAGCTCTCTGTATATAGACAAGTTGGACTCATCTGCTTTGTAGCTAGAACTCTGCATATGTAAATATTTCACAACTCTGCCATGTAGCTAGTTCTCTGTATATAGACAAGTTGGACTCATCTGCCTTGTATGTAGAACTCTGTATATGGAAATGTTGTCCTACACTTACATCTAGGTATTGCTCTGTATATGGACATTTTGGAATCGTCTGCCATAAAGCTATCTCTCTGTACATGGATATGTTGGAATAATCAGCCATGTAGGTAGCTCTTTGTATATTAACATATTTGACATGTCTTCCATATAGCTAGCTCTCAATATATGGGCATGTTGGACACATCTGCTATGTAGCTTGCTCTCTATATATGCAAATGTTTCACTACTCTGCCATGTAGCTAGCTTCTTGACGTAGACAATTTGGACTCATCTACCTTGTAGCTAGAACTCTGTATATGTAAATGTTACACTACCCTAAAATGTAGCTAGCTCTCTGGAAATGGACATTTGGGACTCGTCTGCCATGTAGCTAGCTTTCTGTTCTTGGATATGTTGGACTGATCTGCCAAATAGATAGCTCTCTGTATATGAAAATATTGGACTTGTCTGCCATGTAACTAGCTCTCAGTATATGGACACGTTGGACACATTTGCCTTGTATCTACAACTCTGTATATGGAAATGATGCACTACTCTGCCATGTAGCTACCTCTCTGTATATGTACATTTTGAACTCGTCTGCCATGTAGCTAGCTCTCTGTACATGGACATGTTGAACTAATCTGCCTTGTTGGTAGCTCTCAGTACTTGGACACATTGGCCACATCTGCCATGTAGCTAGAACTCTGTATATGGAAATGTTGCACTACACTGCTATGTCGCTAGCTCTCTGAATATCGACAAGTTGGACTCATATGCCTTGTAGCTTGATATCTGTATATTGAAATGTTGCACTACCCTGCCATGTAGCTAGCCCTCTGTGTATGGACATTTTGGACTCAGCTGCCATGTAGCTAGCTCTCAGTATATGGACACATTGGACACATTTGACTTGTATCTACAACTCTGTATATGGAAATTATGCACTAGTCTGCCATGTAGCTACCTCTCTGTATATGCACATTTTGAACTCGTCTGCCATGTAGCTAGCTCCCTATGCATGGATAATTTGGACTGATCTGCCACATAGTTAGCTCTCAG
Organism: Chrysochloris asiatica; assembly: GCF_000296735.1. Lineage (NCBI taxonomy): Eukaryota > Metazoa > Chordata > Mammalia > Afrosoricida > Chrysochloridae > Chrysochloris > Chrysochloris asiatica. The sequence continues at coordinate 725,677 of NW_006408949.1, forward strand.
TATAAGGACATGTTGGACAAATCTGCATGCAGCTAGAACTCTGTATATGGAAATGTTGCACTACCCTGCCATGTAGCTAGCTCCCTATGCATGGATAATTTGGACTGATCTGCCACATAGTTAGTTCTCAGTACATGGACACGTTGGCCACATCTACCATGTAGCTAGAACTCTGTATATGGAAATGTTGCACTACACTGCTATGTCACTAGCTCTCTGTATATCGACAAGTTGGACTCATCTGCCTTGTAGCTAGAACTCTGTATATGGAAATGTTGCACTACTCTGCCATGTAGCTACCTTTCTGTATATAGACACATTGGACTCATCTGCCTTGTAGCTAGCATTCTGTATATGGAAATGATGCACAACCATGCCATGTAGTTAGCTCTCTGTACATGGATATGTTGGACTGATTTGACAAGTAGGTAGCTCTCTGTATATGAATATATTGGACCTGTCTGCCATGTATCTAGTACCTTGTATTTGGACTTGTTGCACTACTCTGCCATGTGGCTTGCTCTCTGTATATAGACAAATTGGATTCATCTGCCTTCTAGCTGGAATCCTGTATACGGAGATGTTGCACTACACTTCCATGTAGCTAGCTCTCTGTATATGGACATGTTGGACTCATCTGCCATGTAGCTAGTACCCTATATGTGGGCATGCTGGTCTACTCTGCCATATAGCTAGCTCTGAGGATATGGACACATTGGACACATCTGACATGTAGCTTGAATTCTGTATATGGAAAAGTTGCACTACCCTGCCATGTAACTAGCTCTCTGTATATGGACATTTTGCACTCTTCTGTCATGTAGCTACCTCTTTGTGCATGGATATGTTGGACTGATCTCGCAAGTAGGTAGCTCTCTGTCTATCAACATATTGGACTTTTCTGCCATGTAGCTAGCTCTCAATATATGGATATGTTGGACTCATCTGCCATGTATCTAGTTCCCTGTACATGGACATGTTGGACTACTCTTCCCTATCTCTCTGTATATGAACATATTGGACTTTAATGCCATATAGCAAGGTCTCAGTATATGGATATGTTGGACTCATGTGCCATGTAGTTAGTACCCTGTATATGGACATGTTGTACCACTCTGCCATGTAGCTAGTTCTCAGTATATGGACACGTTGGACACATCTGCCATGTAGGCAGAACTATGTATATGGACATGTTGGATTACTCTGCCATTTAGCTTGCTCTCTCTATATAGACAAGTTCATCTCATCTGCCTTGTAGCTAGAACTCTGTATATTGAAATGTTGCACTACCTTGACATGTAGATATCTCTCTGTATATGAACATTTTGCATTCATCTGCCATGTAGTTAGCTCTCTGTACATAGATATGTAGTACTGATCTGCCAAGTAAGTATCTCTCTTGTACATGAACATATTGGACTTGTCTGCCATGTAGCTAGTACCCTGTATAAGTACATGTTGTACTACTCTGCCATGTATCTAACTCTCTGTATACTGACACGTTGGACACATGGGCCATGTAGCTAGAATTCTGCATATGGAGATGTTGCACTACGCTACAACGTAGCTAGCTGTCTAAATATGAACATATTGGACTTGTCTGCCATGTAGCTAGCTCTCAGTATATGGACACGTTGAACACATCTGCCATATAGCTTGGACTCTTTATATGGACATGTTGGACTACTCTGCCATGTAGCTAGCACGTACTATATGAACACTTTGGACTCATCTGACATGTAGCTTGAATTCTGTATATGGAAATGTTGCACTATGCGAGGTAGCTAGTTCTCTGTACATGGACATGTTGGACTGATTTGCAAAGTAGGTAGCTCTCTGTATATGCACAAATTGGAATTGTCTGCCATGTAGCCAGCTCTCAGTATATGAACATGTTGGACTCATCTGCCATGGAGCTTAAACTCTGTAGAAGGAAATGAGACACTAATCTTCCATGTAGCTAGCTCACTATATATGGACATTTTGGACATGTCTGCCATGTAGCTAGAACTCTGTATATTGAAATGTTGCATTAGTCTGCCATGTAGGTAGCTCTCTATATATGCACATATTGGACTTGTCTGTCATGTAGCTAGCTCTCTGTACATGGATATGTTGGACTGATCTTCCAAGCAGGTAGCTCTCTCTATATGAACATATTGGGCTCATCTGCCATGTAGCCAGTTCCCTTTACAGGGACATGTTGGACTACTCTTCCATGTAGCTATCTTTCAGTATTTAGACACGTTGAACACATCTGTCATCTAGCTAGCTCTCTGTATATGGACGTTTGGGACTCATCTGCAATGTAGCTAGCCCTCTTTACATGGATATGTTTGATTGATTTGCCAACTAGGTAGCTCTCTGTATATGAACATATTGTAGTTGTCTGCCATGTAGCTAGCCTCAGTATATGAACAACTTGGACCCATCTGCCATATATCTTGAACTCAGTATATGCACAACTCTGCCATATAGCAAGTTCTCTTTATTTAGAAATGTTGGACTCATCTGCCATGTAGCTTGAAATCTGTATATGGAAATGTTGCCCTACCTGCCATAAAGCTAGCTCTCTTTATATGGACATGTTGAACTCTTCTGCCATGTTACTAGCTCTCAGTATATGGACACGTTAGACTCATCTGCCATGTAGCTAGAACACTATATAGGGACATTTTGGACTCATCTTGCATGTAGTTAGCTCTGTGTGCATGCAAATTTAGGACTAATCTGCCATGTAAGTAGCTCTCAGTATATGGCCACATTGGACACATTTGCCATGTAGGTAAAACTCTGTATATGGAAATGTTGCCCTACTCTGCCATGAAGCTAGCTCTCTGTATATGAATATATTGAACTTGTCTGCCATGTAGCTAGGTCTCAGTATATGGACATGTTGGACTCATCTGACGTGTACCTAGTAGCCCGTATATGGACCTGTTGGACTATTCTGCCATGTAGCTAGCTCTCAGTAAATGGACATATTGGACTCATCTGCCATGTAGGTAGTAACTGTATATGGACATGTTAGCCTACTCTGCCATGTAGCAAACTATCAGTATATTGACATGTAGGAAACATCTGCCATGTATTTAGAACTCTGTATATGGAAATGTTGCACTACCCTGCCATGTAGCTAGCTCTCTGTATATGAACATATTGGACTTGTCTGCCATGTAGTTAGATCTCATTATATGGACAAGTTGGAAACATCTGCCATGTAGCTAGAATTCTGTATATAGTAATTTTGCACTACCCTGCCATGTAGCTAGGTCCCTGTCTATGAACATATTGGACTTGTCTGCCATGTAGCTATGTCTCAGTATATGGACATGTTGAACTCATCTGCCATGGAGCTAGTACCATGTATATGGACATGTGGCAGTACTCTCTCATGTAGCTGGCTCTCAGTATGTAGACAAGTTGGACTCTTCTGCCTTTTAGATAGTACCCTGTATATGGACATGTTGGATTCCTCTGCCATGAAGCTAGCTCACAATATAAGGACACTTTGGAGTCATCCACGATGTAGCTTATACTCTGTATATGGAATTGATGCACTACCTTATTATTTTCCTTGCTCTCAGTATATGGACAAGTTGGACTCATCTGCCTTGCAGCTAGAATACTATATATGGAAATGTTGCACTACCCTTCCATGTATCTAGCTCTCTGTATATGGACACGTTGGACACATCTGCCATGTAGCTTGAACTCTTTGTATGTAAATGTTGCAATACCCTGCCATGAAGTTAGTTCTCAGTATATGATCATATTGGACTTGTCTGCCATGTAGCTAGCTCTCAATATATGGACATGTTGGACTCATATGTCATGTAGCTAGTATCCAGTATATGAACATGTTGCACTACTCTGCCACATAGCTAGCTCTCTGTATATAGAGAAGTTGGACTCATCTGTCTTGTAGCTAGAAGTCTGTATGTGGAAATGTTGCACTTCCATGTCATGTAGCTAGCTCTCTGTATTTAGAGGAGTTGGACTCATCTGCCTTGTAGCTAGAACTCTGTATAAAGAAATATTGCACTACCCTGCCATGTAGCTAGCTCTCTGCATATGGAGATTTTGGACTCGTCTGACATGTAGCTAGGTCTCTGTGCATGGATATGTTGTATTTATCTGCCAAGTAGGTATTTCTCTGTATATGAATTTATTGTATTTGTCTGCCATATAGCTAGCTCTCAGTATATGGACACTTTGGACTCATCTGCCATGTATATTGAACACTGTATATGGAAATGATGCACTACTCTGCCATTTAGCTAGCTCTCGGTATATGGAAATTTTGTACTCGTCTGACATGCAGCTAGCTCTCAGTACATGGACAAGTTGGACTCATCTGCCATGTAGCTTGAACACTGTATATAGAAATGATGCTCTACTCTGCCATTTAGTTACCTGTCTGTATATGGATATTTTGGACTCATCTGACATGTAGCTAACTCTCAGTATATGGACAAGTTGGACTCATCTGCCTTGTATCTAGAACTCTGTATATGGAAATGTTGCACTACCCTGCCATGTAGCTAGATCTCTTTATATGGAAATGTTGAACACATATGCCATGTAGCTAGAACTCTGTATATGTAAATGTTGCACTACCCTACCATTCAGCTAGCTCACTGTATAAGAATATATTGGACTTGTCTGCCATGTAGCTAGCTCTCAGTACATGGATAGGTTGGACTGATCTGTCAGATAGCTAGCTCTCTGTATAAGAACATATTGGACCCATCTGCCATGTAGCTAGTTCAATGTATATGAACATGTTGGACTACTCTGTCATGTAGCTAGCTCTCAGTATATGGACACGTTGGACACATCTGCCATGAAGCTAGTTCTCTGTATATGCACATTTGGGACTCGTCTGACATATAGCAAGCTCTCTGTACATGGATATGCTTGAATGATCTGCCAAGTAGGTAGCTCTCTGTATATGAACATATTGGACTTGTCTACCATGTAGCTAGCTCTCAGTATATGGA
>NW_006408949.1:730784-732308 GCF_000296735.1 Chrysochloris asiatica
GTATATGGACAAGTTGGACTCATCTGCCTTGTAGCTAAAACTCTGTATATGGAAATGTTGCACTACCCTGCAATGTAGCTAGCTCTCTGTATATAGTCAAGTTGGATTCTTCTGCCTTGTAGCTAGAATTCTGTATATGGAAATGATGCATTACCCTGACAGGTAGCTAGCTCTCTGTGTATTGACAAGTTGGATTCATCTGCCTTGTAGCTAGAACACTGTATAAGGAAATGTTCCACTACCCTGCCATGTAGCTAGCTCTCTTTATATGAACATATTGGAATTGTTTCACATGTAGCTAGATCTCAATATATGGACACACTGGACACATCTGCCCTGTCACTAGAACTCTGTATAAGGAAATGAGGCACTAACCTGCCATGTAGCTAGCTCTGTGTATATGGACATTTTGAACACATCTGTCATGTAGCTAGAACTCTGTATCTTGAAATGTTGCACTAGCCTGCCATGTAGGTAGCTCTCTGTATATATACATATTGGACTCACCTGCCATGTAGCTAGTTCCCATTACAGGGACATGTTGTACTACTCTGCCATGTAGCTAGCTCTCATTATATGGACAATTTTGAACACATCTGCCATCTAGCTAGCTCTCTATATATGGACGTTTGGGACTCATCTGCAATGTAGCTAGCTCTCTTTACATGGATATGTTGGAGTGATCTGCCAAGTAGGTAGCTCTCTGTATATGAACATATTGGACTTGTCTTCCATTTAGCTAGCTCTCAGTATATGAACACTTTGGACTCATCTGCCATATAGCATGAACTCTGTATATGGAAATGATGCAATACTCTGCCATATAGCTAACTCTCTGTATATAGAAAAGTTGGGCTAATCTGCCTTGTAGCTAGAACTCTGTATATGGAAATGTTGCACTACACTGCTATAAAACTAGCTCTCTGTATATGGACATTTTGTACTGATCTGCCATGTAGCTAGCTCTCAGAATTTGCACACGTTGGACACATCTGCCATGTAGCTAGAACACTATATTTGGAAAATTTGGACTTGTCTGACATGTAGTTAGCTCTCTAGCATTCAAATTTAGGAGTGATCTGTCATGTAGATAACCCTCAGTATATGAACACATTGGACTTCTCTGCCATGTAGCTAGCTTTCAGTATATGGACACGTTAGACTCATCTTCCATGTAATTAGTATCCTGTGTATGGACCTGTTGGACTACTCTGGCATAGAGCTAGCTCTCAGTATATGGACATATTGGACTCATCTGCCAAGTAGGTAGCACTGAGTACATGGATATGTTGGACTGATATGTCAAGTAGATAGGTCTCTGTATATGAATATATTGGACTTGTCTGCCATGTAGCTAGCTCTCACTATATGGACATGTTGGACTCATCTGCCATGTAGCTAGAACTCTGTTTATGGAAATGATGGACTACCCTGGAATGTAGCTGTTGTTGTTGTTGTCAGGTGCCATTGAGTCAGACCCGACTCACAGCGACCCAATGCACAGCAGAATGAAATAATGTCCGA
>NW_006408949.1:732728-736776 GCF_000296735.1 Chrysochloris asiatica
CTGACATCTCTGTTCTTCAATACTTTAAAAAGTTCCTGTGCAGCAGATTTGCCCAATGCAATACGTCATCTGATCTCTTGACTGCTGCTTCCACGAGTGTCAATAGTTGATCCAAGAAGAATGAAGTTCTTGACAACTTCAATCTTTTCTCCATTGATAAGAATATTGTTTATTGGTCCAGTGGTGAGGATCTTTGTTTTCTTGACCTTGAGATGCAATTCATATCGAAGACTGTGCTCTTTGATGTTCATAAGTAAGCGTTTCAAGCCCTCTTCACTTTCAGCGATCAAGGTTGTATCATCTGCATATCGCAGGTTGTTAATGAGTCTTCCTCCAATACTGATGCCACATTTTTCTTCGTAGAACCCAGCTTCTCGTATTATTTGCTCAGCATACAGGTTAAATAAGTATGGTGAAAAAATACAACCCTGTCTCACAGCTTTCCCAATTGTAAAACATTCAGGGTTCCCATGTTCTGTTTGAATAACTGCTTCTTGGTCTAGGTACAGATTTCTTAAAAGTACAATTAAGTGTTCTGGAATACTCATACTTCTCAATGTTGTCCATAGCTTGTCACAATGTAGCTAGTTCTCTGTATATGGACATTTTAGACTCGTCTGACATGTAGCTAACTCTCTGTGCAGGGATATGTTGGACTGATCTGCCAATTAGGTAGCTCTCTGTATATGAACATATTGGATTTGTCTGCCATGTAGATAGCTCTCAATATATGGACATGTTGGAATCATCTGTCATTTAGCTAGTACCTGTATATGGACATGTTAGACTACTCTGCCATGTAGCAAACTCTCAGTATATGGACACGTTGGAAACATCTGCCATGTATTTAGAACTCTGTATATGGAAATGTTGCACAAGCCTGACCTTTTAGCTAGCTCTTTGTATATGAACATATTGGACTTGTCTGTCATGTAGCTAGCTCTCATTATATGGACATGTTGGACTCATCTGCCATGTAATTAGTGTTTTGTGTATGAACGTGTTGGACTACTCTGCCATGTAACAAGTTCTAAGTACATGGACACATTGGACACATCTGCCATGTAGCTGGAATTCTGTACATGGAAATGTTGCACTACCCTGTCATGCAGCTAGCTCTCTGTATATGAACATATTGGACTTGTCTGCCATGTAGCTAGCTCTAAGTATATGGACATGTTGGACTCATATGCCATGTAGCTATTACCCAGTATATAGACATTTTGCACTACTCTGCCACGTAGGTAGCTCTTTGTATATGGACATTTTGGACTCCTATGACATGTAGCTATCTCTCTGTGCATGGATATGTTGGACTGATCTGCCAAGGAGGTATTTCTCTGTATATGAACATATTGGACTTGTCTGTCATTTAGTTAACTCTCAGTATATGGACAATTTGGAAACATCTTCCATGTAGCTTGAACTCTGTGTTTGGAAATCATGCTCTACTCTGTCATTTAGCTACCTCTCTCTACATGGACATTTTGTATCCGTCTGACATGTAGCTAGCTATCAGTATATTTACAAATTGGATTTGTCTGCCTTGTAGCTAGAACTCTGTATATAGAAATGTTGCATTACCCTGCCATGTAGCTAGCTCTCTGTATATAGAAAAGTTGGAGTCATCTGCCTTGTAGTTAGAACTCTGTATATGGAAATGTTGCACTACGCTGCCATGTAGCAAGCTCTCAGTATGTGGACACGTTGGACACATCTGCCATGTAGCTAGAACTCTGTATAAAGAAATGTTGCACGACCCTGCCATGTAGCTACCTCTCTGTATATGGATATTTTGGACACGTATGCTATGAAGCTAGCTCTCTGCACATGGATATGTTGGACTGATCTGCCAAGTAGGTAGCTCTCTCTATATAAACATATTGGACTTGTCTACCATGAAGCTAGCTCTCAGTTTATGGATTTATTGGACATATATACCATGTAGCTAGACCTCTGTGTATGGAAATGTTGCACTACCCTGCCATGTAGCTAGCTCTCAGTATATGGACATGTTGGACTTTTCTGCCATATGGCTAGAGCTTTGTATATGGAAATGATGCACTACTCTGGCATGTAGCTAGCTCTCTGTATATAGACAAGTTGAACTCATCTACCATATAGCTAGAACTCTGTAAATGGAAATGTTGCACTATCCTGCAATGAAGCTAGCTCTCTGTACATGGAAATTTTAGACTTGTGTGCCATGTAGCTTGCTATCTGTACATGGATATATTGGACTGATCGGCCAAGTAGGGAGGTCTCTGTATATGAACATATTGGACTTGTCTGTCATGTAGGTAGCCCTCAGTATATGGACACGTAGGACACTTCTGACATGTAGCTAGAACTCTGTATATGGAAATGTTGCACTATACTGCCATGTAGATAACTCTCTGTATTTGGACTTTTAGGCCTCATCTGTCAAGTAGCTAGCTCTCTGTACATGAATATGCTTGACTGATCTACCAAGTATGGGTCGGAACGAACTCGATGGCACATAACAACAACAACAACCAAGTAGGTAGCTCTCTGTATATGAACATATTGGATTTGTCTGCCATGTAGCTAGCTCTCAGTATATGGACATGTTGGACTCATTAGCCAGGGAGCTAGTATTCTATACACACTCACTTTAGACACATTTGCCATGTAGTTAACTCTCAGTATATGGACAAGTTGGACTCATTTGCCATATAGCTAATACCCTGTATATGGACATATTAGACTACTCTGCCATGTATCTAGGTCTCAGTATATGGACACATTGGAAACATGTGCCATGAAGCTAGAACTCTATATGTGAAAATTATGTACTACCTTGTCATGTAGCTAGCTTTCAGTTTATGCACTTATTGGAATTGTCTAGCTTGTAGATAGCTCTAAGGATATGGACTTGTTGGACACATCTGCCATGTAGCTAGAACTTTGTATATGGATATGTTCACTACTCTGCCATGTAGATATCTCTCTTTATATAGAGAAGTTCGACTCATCTGCCTTTCATTTAGAACTCTGTTTATTGAAATGTTGCACTCCCCTACCATGTAACTAGCTCTCTGTATATAGACATTTTGAATTTGTCTGCCATGTAGCTAGCTCTCTGTAAATGGATATGTTGTACTGAACTGCCAATTAAGTAGCTCACTGTATATGAACATATTGGACTTGTCTGCCATGTCGCTAGCTCTCAGTAAGTGGACACGTTGGACACATCTGCCATGTAGCTAGAACTCAGTAAATGCAAATGTTGCATTACACTGCCATGTATTTAGCTCTCTGTATATAGACAAGTTAGACTCATTTGCCTTGTAGCTAGAACTCTGTAGATGGTAATGTTGCACTGCCCTGCCATGTAGCTACGTCTCTGTACATGGAAAGTTTGGACTTGTCTGCCATGTATCTACCTCTCTGTACATGGTATGTTGGACTGATCTGCCAACAAGGTAGCTCTCTGTATATGAACATATTGGACTTATCTGCCATGTAGGTAGCCCTCAGTATATGGACATGTTGGACTTATCAACCATGTAGCTAATATCCTCTATATGGACATGTTGGATTACTCTGCCATGTAGCTAGTTCTCAGTGTATGGACACATTGGACACATCTGCCATGTATCTAGAATCCTGTATATGGAAATGTTGCACTACTCTACCATGTAGGTAGCTCTCTGTATATAGACAAGTTGGACTCATCTGCATTGTAGCTAGAACTCTGTAAATGGAAATGTTGCACTTCCTTGCAATGTAGCTAGGTCTCTGTACATGGAAATTTTGGTCTTGTCTGCCATGTAGGTAGCTCTCTGTACATAAATATGTTGGAGTGATCTGCCAATTAGGTAGCTCTCTGTATATGAACATTTGGACCTGTCTGCCATGTAGCTAGGTCTCAGTATATGGACACGTTGGACACATCTGCCATGTCGCTAGAACTTTGTATATGGAAATGTTGTACTACCCTGCCATGTAGCTAGTTCTCTGTATATGAACATATTTGACTTCTCTGCCATGTAGGTAGATCTCAGTATATAATATGGACACGTAG
>NW_006408949.1:738436-745401 GCF_000296735.1 Chrysochloris asiatica
TGGAAATTTTGGACTTGTCTGCCATGTATCTACCTCTCTGTACATGGTATGTTGGAGTGATCTGCCAACAATGTAGCTCCCTGTATATGAATATATTGGACTTGTCTGCCATGTAGGTAGCCCTCAGTATATGGACATGTTGGACTCATCTACCATGTAGCTAATATCCTCTATATGGACATGTTGGATTACTCTGCCATGTAGCTAGTTCTCAGTGTATGGACACGTCGGACACATCTGCCATGTATCTAGAACACTGTATATGGAAATGTTGCACTACTCTACCATGTAGGTAGCTCTCTGTACATAGACAAGTTGGACTCCTCTGCCTTATAGCTAGAATTATGTATATGGAAATGTTGTACGACCCTGCCATGTAGCAAGCTCTCTGTATGTGGACATATTAGACAAGTCTGCCATGTAGCTAGCTCTCTGTACATGGATATGTTGGAGTGATCTGCCAAGTAGTTAGCTTTCTGTATATGAACATATTGGACCTGTCTGCCATGAAGCTAGGTCTCAGTATATGGACACGTTGGACACATCTGCCATGTCGCTAGAACTTTGTATATGGAAATGTTGTACTACCCTGCCATGTAGCTAGTTCTCTGTATATGAACATATTTGACTTCTCTGCCATGTAGGTAGATCTCAGTATATAATATGGACACGTAGTACACATCTGCCTTGTAGCTAGAACTCTGTATATGGAAATGTTGCACTACCCTTCCATGTAGTTAACTCTCTGTATATAGACAAGTTGGACTCATTTGCCTTGTAGCTAAAACTTTGTATTTGGAAATGTTGCACTGCCCTGCCATGTAGCTAGCTCTCTGTATATTGACATTTTGACTCATCTGCCGTGTAGCAAGCTCTTTGTACATGGATATGTTGGACATATCTGACAAGTAGATAGCTCTCTGTATATGAACATATTGGAATTGTCTGCCATGTAGATAGCGCTCTCTATATGGATATGTTGGACTCATCTGTCATGAAGTTAGTTCCCTGAATATGGACATGTTGGTGTACTTTGCCGTGTAGCTAGCTCTCAGTATATGGATATTAGCTACATGGTAGATGAGTCCAACATGTCCATATACTGAGGGCTACCTACATGGCAGACAAGTCCAATATATTCATATACAGGGAGCTACATTGTTGGCAGATCACTCCAACATACCATGTACAGAGAGGTAGATACATGGCAGACAAGTCCAAAATTTCCAAAGTTCGACATATCTGCATTGAAGCTAGAACTCTGTATATGGAAAATTTTCTCTAACACACAATGTAGCTAGCTCTCAGTATATGGACACGGTGGACACATCTGCCATGTAGCCAGAACTTTGTATATGGATATCTTGCACTGCTCTGCCATGTAGCTAGCTCTCTGTGTATAGACAAGTTGGACTCATCTGCATTGTAGCTAGAACTCTGTAGATGGAAATGTTGCACTTCCTTGCAATGTAGCTAGGTCTCTGTACATGGAAATTTTGGTCTTGTCTGCAATGTAGCTAGGTCTCCGTACATGGATATGTTGGACTGATCTGCCAATTAGGTAGCTCTCTGTATATGAACATATTGGACTTGTCTGCCATGTAGCTAGCTCTCAGTATATGGACTAGTTGAAAACATCTGCCATGTAGCTAGAACTTTGTATTTGGAAATGTTGCACTAACATGCCATGCAGCTAGCTAGTTCTAAGTGTATGGACACTTCAGACACATCTGCCATATACTAGTATTTTGTATATGGAAAAGTTGCACTACCCTGCCATGTATCTAGCTGTCTGTATATGAACATATTGGATTTGTCTGCAATGTAGGTAGCTCTCTGTATATGGACACGTTGGACACATCTGCCATGTAGCTAGAACTCTATATATGGAAATGTTGCACTATGCTGACATTCAGCTAGCTCTCTGTATATGGACATTTTGGACTTGTCTGCCATGTAGATAGCTCTCTGTACATGGATATGTTGGACTAATCTGCAAAGTAGAGTGCTCTCTGAATATGAATATATTGGACTTTTCTGCCATGTAGCTAGCTCTCAGTATATAGACTGGTTGGACACATCTGCAATGTAGCTAGAACTCTGTATATGGAAATGTTGCACTACTCTGCCATGGAGCTAGCTCTCTGTACATAGACAAGTTTGACACATCTGCCTTGTAGCTAGAACTCTGTATATGGGAATGTTGCACTACCCTGCCATATAGCTAGCTCTCTGTATATCATCATTTTGGACTCGTCTGCCATGTAGCTAGGTCTCTGTACAAGGATATGCTGGGCTGATCTGCCAAATAGGTAGCTCTCTGTATATAAATATTTTGTTCTTGTCTGCCATGTAGCTGGCTCTCAGTATATGGACACGTTGCAAACGTCTGCCATGTAGCTAGAACTGTGTATATGGAAATGTTGCACTACACTGCCATGTAGATAACTCTCTGTATATGGACATTTTTGACTCATCTGCCATGTAGTTGGCTCTTTGTACATGTATATGTTGGACTGGTCTGCTAAGTAGATAGCTCTCTGTATGTGAACATATTTGACTTGGCTGCCATGTGGCTTGCTCTCAGTATATGGACATGTTGGACTCATCTGCCATGCAGCTAGAACTTTGTATATGGACATGTTGGTCTACTCTACCATGTAGCTAGCTCTCAGTATATGAACACTTTGGACTCATTTTCCATGAAGCTTCAAATCTGTATATGGAAATGATGCATTGCTCTGCCATGTAGCTAGCCCTCTTTATATGTATCTTTTGCACTTGTCTGACATGTAGCTAGCTCTCTGTACATGGATATGTTTGACTGACATGCCACATAGAAAATCTGTCTGTATATGAACATATTGTACTTGTCTGCCATTTGGCTAGCTCTCAGTATATTGTCACGTTTGACACAGCTGCCATGGAGATGGAACTCTGTATATGGAAATGTTGCTCTACCCTGCCATGTAGTTAGCTCTCTATTTATAGACAAGATGGACTCATCTGCCTTGTAGCTAGAACTGTGTATATGGAAATGTTGCACTACCCTGCCATGTAGCTAGCTCACTTTAAATGATCATGTTGGACTTGTCTGCCATGTAGCTAGGACTCAGTATATGGACATTTTGCACTAGTCTGACATGTAGCTAGCTCTCTGTATATGGATATGTTTGACTGACATGCCACGTAGAAAGTTCTCTATATATGAACATTTTGTACTTATATGCCATGTAGCTAGCTTTCAGTATATTGACACATTTGACACATCTGCCATGGAGCTAGAACTCTGTATATGGAAATGTTGCACTACCCTGCCACGTAGTTAGCTCTCTCTATATAGACAAGATGGACTCTTCTGCCTTGTAGCTAGACCTCCGTTTATGGAAATGGTGCACTGCCCTGCTATGTAGCTAGTTCTCTTTATATGATCATGTTGGACTTGTCTGAAATGTAGCTAGCTCTCAGTGTATGGACATGTTGGATTCATCAGCCAGGGAGCTAGTTCTATATATATAGACATGTTGGACTGAATTGCCATGTAGGTAACTCTCAGCATATGGACATGTTGGACTCATCTGCCACGTAGCTAGTACCATTTATATGAACATATTGGCTTTGTCTGCCATGTAGGTAGCTCTCAGTATATGGACACTTTAGAGACATCTGCCATGTAACTAGAACTCTGTATATGGAAATGGTGCACTACCCTGCCATGTAGCTAGCTCTCTGTATATAGACAAGATGGACTCATCTGCCTTGTAGCTAGAACTCTGAATACGGAAATATTGCAATACCCTGCCAAGTAGCTAGCCCTCTGTATGTGGACATTTTGGACTCATCTGCAATGTAGCTAGCTCTTTGTACATGGATATGTGGGAATGATCTGCCAAGTAGTTAGCTCTCTGTATATGAACATATTGGACTTGTCTGCCATGTAGGTATCTCTCAATATATGGACACGTTGGACACATCTGCCATGTAGCTAGAACCCTGTATATAGACATGTTGGACTACTCTGCTTTGTAGCTAGCTCTCAGTATATGCAACACTTGGGGCTCATCTACCTTGTAGCTTGCACTCTGTTTATGGAAATGATGCACTACTCTGCCATGTAGCTAGTTCTCTGTGCATGGACATTTTGGACTCATATGACATGTAGCTAGCTCTCAGTATATGGACACGTTGGACTCCTCTGCCTTGTAGATTGAATTCTATATATGGACATGTTGCACTATCCAGCCATGTAGGAAGGTCTCAGTATATGGATATTTTGGATTCATCTGCCATGTATCTAGCTCCTGTACATGCATATGTTGGACTGATCTCACAGGTAGGTAGCTCTCTGATATATGAACATATTGTCCTTGTCTGCCATGTAGGTAGCTCTCAGTATATGGACACCTTTGACACATCTGCCTTCTAACTAGAACTCTGTATATGGAAATGTTGCACTACCCTGCCATGTAGCTAGCTGTCTGTATATGAACATATTGGACTTATCTGTCATGTAGCTAGTTTCAGTATATGGACACGTTGGACACATCTGCCATGTAGCTAGAACACTGTACATGGAAATGTTGCACAATACTGCCATGAAGCTAGCTCTCTGTATATGGACATTTTGGACTCGTCTGGCATGTAGCTAGCTCTCTGTACATGGATATGATTGACAGATCTGCCAAGTAGGTATCTCTCTATATATGAGCATATTGAACTTGTCTGCCATGGAGCTAGCTCTCAGTATGTGGATACGTTGGAGACATCTGACATGTTGTTAGAATTCTGTATATGGAAATCTTGCATTACTCTGCTTTGTAGCTAGCTTTCTGTATATGGATATTTTGGACTCGTCTCACATGTAGCCCGCTCTCTGTGCATGGATATTTTGACTGATCTGCCATGTAGCTAGCTCTCAGTATATGGATATTTTGGACTGATCTGTCAAGTACGTAGATCTCTGTATATGAACATATTGGACTTGTCTGCCATGTAGCTTACTCTCAGTATATGGATACGATGGACACAATTTCCTTGTAGCTTGTAGTTGTTGTTGTTAAGTGCCGTCGAGTCATTTCCAACCCATAGAGACCCTGTACAGGGTTCCCGAGGGTGTAAATCTTTACGGGAGTAGAAAGCCTCATCTTTCTCCCGCGGAGCGGCTGGTAGTTTCGAACCGCTGACCTTAAGGTTCGCAGCCCGATTCGTAACCACTACACTACCAGCACTATGCTGCCAGGTAGCTAGCTCTCTGTGTTTAGACAAGGTGGACTCATCTATCATGTTGCTAGAACACTGTATATGGAAATGTTGCACTACCCTGCCGTCTAGCTAGCTCTCTGTATATGGATATTTTGCACTTTTCTGCCATGTAGCTAGCTTTCTTTATATGGATATGATGGACTGATCTGCCAAGTAGGTAGCTGTCTGTATATGAACATATTGGATTGTCTGCCATGTAGCTAGGTCCCTGTATATAGACATGTTGGGCTCATCTGCCATGTAGCTGGTAGCCTGTATATGGACATGTTGGACTACCCTGCCATGTAGCTAGGTCTCAGTATATGGACACGTTAGACACATCTGCAATGTAGCTAGAACTCTGTTTATGGAAATGTTGCACTACACTGCCATGTAGCTAGTTCACTGAATATGGACATTTTGGACTCATCTGCAAAGTAGGTAGCTCTCTGTGTATGAACATATTGGACTACTCTGTCCTGTAGCTAGCTCTCAGTATATGGACACGTTGGACATATTTGCCATGTAGTAAAAATTCTGTATACAAAAATGTTGCAGTACTCTGCCATGTAGCTAGCTCTCTGTATATGGACCAGTTGGACTCATCTGCCTTGTACCTAGAACTATGTATATGGAAAAGTTGCACTACCATGCCATGTATATGGACATTTGGACTTGTCTCTGTATATGGAAGAGTTGCACTACCCTACCATGTAGCTAGCTCTCTGTATATGGACATTTTGGATTTGGCTGTCATGTAGCTAGCTCTCTGGACTTGGATATGTTGGACTAATCTGCCAAGTAGGAAGCTCTCTGAATATGAACATATTGTAGATGTCTGCCATGTAGTTAACTCTCAGTATATTGACAAGTTTGACACATCCGCTATGGAGCAAAAACTCTGTATATGGAAATATTGCACTACCCTGCCATGTAGTTAGCTCTCTGTATATAGAAAAGTTGGACACATCTTCCTGGTAGCTAGAACTCTGTATATGGAAATGTTGCACTACCCAGCCAAGTAGAGAGCCCTCTGTATATGGACATTTTGGACTTGTCTGCTATGTAGCTACATCTATATACATGGAAATGTTTGACTGATCTGCCAAGTACGTAGTGCTCTGTATATGAACATACTGGACTTTTCTGCCATGTAGGTAGCTCTCAGTATATGGACATGTTGGACTCATCTGCCTGGTAGCTAGAACTCTGTATATGGAGATGTTGCACTACCCTGCAATGTAGCTAGCTCTCTGTATTGGACATTTTGAACTCGTCGGCAAAGTAGGTAGCTCTCTGTACATGGATACGTTGGACTGATCTGCCAATTAGGTAGCTCTCTGTATATGAACACATTGGACTTGTCTGTCATCTAGCTAGCTCTCAGTATATGGACACGTTGGACTCATCTGCCTGGTAGCTTGAACACTTTATATGTAAATGTTGCACTACTCAGTCATGTAGCTAGCTCTCTGTATATGGACATTTTGGACTTTTCTGCCACGTAGCTAACTCTATATACATGGATATGCTGGAATGATCTGTCATGTAGGTAGCTCTCTGTAAATGAACATATTTGACTTGTCTGCCAAGTAGCTAGCTCTCAGTATATGAACATGTTGGACACATCTGCCATGTAGCTAGAACTGTGTTTTTAGACATGTTGCACTACTCTGTGATGTAGCTAGCTCCCAGCATATGTACACTTGAGACTCATCTGCCAT
>NW_006408949.1:747071-765531 GCF_000296735.1 Chrysochloris asiatica
TGGACTGATCTGCCAAGTATGTTGCTCTCTGCATATGAGCATACTGGACTTGTCTGCCATGTAGCTAACTCTCAGTATGTGGACACATTGAACACATCTGCCATGTAGCTAGAACTCAGTATATGGAAATGTTGCACTACCCTGCCATGTAGCTAGCTCTCTGTATAAGGACATTTTGGACTTATCTGCCATGTAGCTAGCTCTCTGTACATGGATATGTTGTACTGATCTACCAAGTAGGTAGCTATCTGTATATGAACCTATTGGACTTGTCTGCCATGTAGCTAACACTCAATATATGGACACGTTGGACACATGTGCCATGTAGCTAGAACTCTGTATAGGGAAATGTTGCACTTCTCTGCCATGTAGTTAGCTCTCTGTATATGGACATTTTGAACTCGTCTGCCATGGATATGTTGGACTCTCTTCATGGATATGTTGGACTGATCTGCCAAGTAGGTAGCTTTCTGTATTTGAACATATTAGACTTGTTTGCCATGTAAGTAGCTCTCAGTATATGGACACATTGGACTCTTCTGCAATGTAGTTAGAACTCTGTATTTAGACATGTTGAACTACTCTGCAATGAAGCTAGCTCTCAGTATATGAACACTGTACTCATCTACCATATAGCTTGAACTCTGTATATGGAAATGATGCACTACTCTGACATGTAGCTATCTCTCTGTATATAGACAAGCTGGACTAATCTGCCTTTAAGATAGAACTCTATATATGGACATGTTGCGCTACCCTGCCCTGTAGCAAGATCTCAGTATATGGACATTTTGGATTCATCTGCCATGTAGCTAGCTCCTGTACATGGATATGTTGTACTCATCTCCCAAGTAGGTAACTCTCTGTATACAAACACTTTGGACTTCTCTGACATGTAGGTAGCTCTCTGTGCATGGATATTTTGGACTCATTTAACATGTAGCTAGCTCTCAGTATATGGACACATTGGACTCATCTGCCTGCTAGGTTGAACTCTGTATATGAAAATGTTGCACTACCCTCCCATGTATGTATTCCTCTGTATATGGACATTTTGGACACTTAGGAATCGTAGCTCGCTTTCTGTACATGAATATGTTGGACTGATCTCTCCATTAGCTAGCTCTCTGTATATCAACATATTGGACTTGTCTGACATGTAGCTAGCTCTCAGTATATGGACACTTTGGACACATCTGCCATGCAGGTAGAATGCTGTATATGGACATGTTGCACTACTCTGCCATGTAGCTAGCTTTCAGTATATGAACACTTTAGACTCATCTGCCTTGTAGCTTAAACTCTGTATAAGGAAATGATGCAGTACTCTGCCATGTAGCTAGCTCTTTGTATATGAACCCTTTGGACTTGTATGACATGTAGGAAGCTCTCTGTGCATGGATATTTTAGACTGATCTGCCATGTAGCTAGCTCTCAGTGTATGGACCTGTTGGATACATCTGCCATGTAGCTAGAACTCTGTATATGGAAATGTTGCACTACTCTGCCATGTAGCTAGCTCTCTGTATATAGACAAGTTTGACTCATCGTCCTTGCATCTAGAACTTTATATGGACATGGTGCACTACTCTGCCATGTAGGTAGCTCTAATTATATAGACATATTAGACTTTTCTGTCATGTGGGTAGCTCTCAGTATATGGACACGTGTGACACATCTACCATGTATCAAGAACTCTGTATATGGATATGTTGCCCTAACCTGCCATGTAGTTAGCTCTTTGTATATGGACATTTTGGACTCTTATGCCATGTAGCTAGCTCTCCGTACATTGATAAGTTGTACTGATCTGCCAAGTATGTAGCTCTCTGTATATGAACATATTGCAATTGTCTGCCATGTAGCTAGCTCTCAATATATCGACACGTTGGATACATCTGCCATGTAGCTAGAACTGTGTATATGGAAATGTTGCACTACCCTGTCATGTAACTAGCTAACTCTATATCGACATTTTGGACTCATCTGCCATGTAGCTTGCTTTCTGTTCATGGATATGTTGGATTGATCTGCCAAGTAGGTAGCTCTCTGTATACGAACATATTGGACTTGTCTGCCATGTAAGTAGCTTTCAGTATATGGTCATGTTGGAGTCATCTGCCATGTAGCTAGAACTCTATATATAGACATGTTGAACTACTCTGCAATGTAACTAGCTCTCTGTATATGAACACTGTGGGATCATCTGCTATATAGCTTGAACTCTGTATATGGAAATGATGTACTACTCTGCCATGTAGCTAGCTCTCTGTGCTTGGATATTTTGAACTCATGTAACATGTAGCTAGCTCTCAGTATATGGACACGTTGGACACTTCTGCCTGGTAGCTAGAACTCTGAATATGGACATGTTGGACTACTCTGCCATGTAGCTAGCTCTCTGTATATAAACAAGTTGGACTTGTTTATATACAGAACTCTGTATATGGAAATGATGCACTACTCTGCCATATAGTTTGCTCTCTGTATTTGGACATTTTGGAATCGTCTGACATGTAGCTAGCTCCTGTGCATGGATATCTTGGACTGATCTGCCATGTAGCTAGCTGTCAGTATATGGATTTGTTGGATTGATCTGCCAATTAGGTAGCTATCTTTTTTTGAACATATTGGACTTCTCTGCCATGTAGCTAGCTCTCAGTATATGGACACGTTGGACACATTTGACATGTAGCTAGAAATCTGTATATGGACATGTTGGACTACTCTGCCATGTAGTTAGCTCTCAGTATATGAATGCTGTGGACTCATCTGCCATGTAGCTTGAACTTTGAATATGGAATTGATGCACTACTGTACCATATAGTAAGCTCTCTGTATATGGACATTTTGGGCTAATCTGACATGTAGCTAGCTCTCTGTGATTGGATATTTTGGACTGTTCTGCCATGTAGCTAGCTGTCAGTATATGGATATGTTGGATTGATCTGCCAAGTAGTTAGCTCTCTTTTTATGAACATATTAGACTTGTCTTCCAAGCAGCTAGCTCTCAGTATATTGACATGTTTGACACATCTGCCATGTAACTAGAACTCTGTATATGGAAAAGTTGCACCACTCTGCCATGTAGTTAGCTCTCAGTATATGAACGCTGTGGACTCATCTGCCATGTAGCTTGAACTTTGTATATGGAATTGATGCACTACTGTACCATATAGTAAGCTCTCTGTATATGGACATTTTGGGCTAATCTGACATGTAGCTAGCTCTCTGTGAATGGATATTTTGGACTGTTCTGCCATGTAGCTAGCTGTCAGTATATGGATATGTTGGATTGATCTGCCAAGTAGGTATCTCTCTTTTTATGAACATATTAGACTTGTCTTCCAAGCAGCTAGCTTTCAGTATATTGACATGTTTGACACATCTGCCATGTAGCTAGAACTCTGTATATGGAAAAGTTGCACCACTCTGCCATGTAGATAGCTCTCTGTATATAGACAAGTTGAACTCATCTGCCTTGTATCTAGAACTCTGTATATGGAAATGTTGCACTACACTGCCATGTAGCTAGCACTTTGTATATGGACATTTTGGACTCGTCTGCTATGTAGCTCCATCTCTCTACATGGATATGTAGTACTGATCTACCAAGCAGGTAGCTCTCTGTATATAAACATATTGGACTTGTCTTCCATGTAGCTTACTCTCAGTATATTGACACGTTTGACACATCTGCCATGTATATAGAACTCAGTATATAGAAATGTTGCACTACAATGCCCTGCAGGTAGCTCTCTGTATATGAACATATTCGACTTGTCTGCCATGTATTTAGATCTGATTACATGGACACATTAGACACAACTGCCATGTGGCTAGAACTCTGTACATGGGATTGTTGCACTACCCTGCCATATAGCTAACTCTCTGTATATAGACAAGTAGGACTCATCTGCCTTGTACCTAGAACTCTGTATATGGTAATGTTGCACTGCCCTGCCATGTAGCTAGCTCTCTGTATATGGACATTTTGGATTCGGCTGCCATGTAGCGAGGTCTCTGTTCATCGATATGATTGACTGATCTAACAAGTACGTAGCTCTCTGAATTTGAACACATTGGACTTGTCTGCCATGTAGGTAGCTCTCAGTATATGGACACATTGGACACATCCGCCATGTAACTAGAACTCTGTATATGGAAATATTTCTCTACACTGCCATGTAGCTAGCACTCGGTATATGGACATTATGGTCTCATTTGTCATGTAGCTACCTCTCTGTACATGGATATATTGGACTGATCTGCCAAGTAAGTTGTTCTCTGTATATGAACATATTGAATTTGACTGCCATGTAGCTAGCTCACAGTATATAGACAGCTTGAATACATCTGCCATGTACTTAGCACTCTGTATATGGACATGTTGGACTACTCTGCCATGTAACTTGCTGTCAGTATATGAACACTTTGGACTTATCTACCATTTAGCTTGAACTGTGTATATGGACATGTTGCACTACGCTGCCATGTAGCTAGCTCTCTGTATATAGACAAGCTGGACTAATCTGCCATTAAGATAGAACTCTATATATGGACATGTTGCACTACCCTGCCATGTAGCAAGGTCTCAGTATATGGACATTTTGGATTCATCTGCCATGTAGCTAGCTCCTGTGCATGGATATGTTGTACTCATCTCCCAAGTAGGTAGCTCTCTGATAACTGAACATAATATCCTTTTCAGCCATGTAGGTAGCTCTCAGTATATATACATGTTTCACACATCTGCCATGTAGCTAGAACACAGTACATGGAAATGTTGCACAATATTGCCATGTAATTAGATCTCTGTATATGGACATTTTGGACTCATCTGGCGTGTAGCTAGCTCTCTGTACATGGATATGATCGACTGATCTGCCAAGTAGGTAGCTCTCTTTATATGAACATATTGAAGTTGTCTGCCATGTAGCTAGCTCTCAGTATGTGGATATGTTGGACACATCTGCCATGTAGCTAGAACTCATTATATGGGAATCTTGCTCTACTCTGCCTTATAGCTAGCTCACCGTACATAGGCAAACTGGACTCATTTGCCTTGTAGATTGAACTCTGTATATCGAAATATTGCACTACCCTGCCATGTTGCTAGCTCTCTGTATATGGCCATTTTGGACTTGTCTGCCATGTAGCTAGTTCTCTTTACATGAATATGTAGGAATGCTCTGACAGGTAGGTAGCTCTCTGTATATGGACAAATTAGACTTGTCTGCCATGTAGCTAGATCTCTGTATATAGACAAGTTGGACTCCTCTGTTTAGTAGCTAGATCTCTGTATATGGAAATGATGTATGACCCTGCCATGTAGCTAGCTCTCTGGATATGGACATTTTGGAGTCATCTGCCATGTAGCTAGTACCCTGTTTATGGATATGTTGCACTACTCTGCCATGTAGCTAGGTCTCAGTATAAGGACACGTTGGACACATCTGCCATGTAGCTAGAAGTCTGTATATGGAAATGTTGCAGTACTCTGCCATTTAGCTAGCTCTCTGTATATAGAGAAGTTGGACTCATCTGCCTTGTAGCTAGAAGTCTGTATATGGAAATGTTGCACTACCCTGCAATGTGTCTAGCTACCCATATATGGACATTTTGGACTCAACTGCCATGTAGCTAGCTCTCTGTACATGGATTTGTTGGACTGCTGTGCAAATTAGTTAGTTCTCTGTACATGAACATATTGGACTTGTCTGCGATGTAGCTAGCTCTCAGTATATGGACACCTTGGACACATCTGCCATGTAGCTAGAACTCTGTATATGGGCATGTTACACTGCTCTGTCATGTAGCTAGCTCTCTCTCTCTATAGACACGTTGGACTCTTCTGCTATGTAGCTAGCACTATGTATATGCAAATGTTGCTGTACCCTGTCATATAGTTAGCTCTCTGTATATAGACAAGTTGCACTCATCTGCATTGTAGAAAGAACACTGTATATGTAAATGATGCACTACCCTGTCATGTAGCTAGCTCTCTGTATATGGACATTTTGGACTCGTATGCCACATACCTAGCTCTTGTTACAATGATATGTTACACTGATTTGCGAAGTAGATAGATTTCTGAATATGAACATATAGGACTTGTCTGCCATGTAGGTAGCTCTCTGTATATGAACACCACTGACACATCTGCCATGTAGCTAGTACTCAGTTTATGGAAATGTTACACTACCCTGCCATGTAGCCAATTCTCAGTGTGTGGATTGTTGCACACCTGTGCCATGTAGCTAGAACTCTGTATATGGAAATGTTGCTCTACACTGCCATGTAGCTAGCTCTCTGTATGTAGACAAGTTCGAATCATCTGCCTTGTAGCTAGAAATCTGTATATGGAAACGTTGCACTACCCTGCAATGTAGCTAGCTGTTTGTATATGGACATTTTTACTCGTCTGGCATGTAGCTAGCTCTCTGTACACGGATCTGTTGAACTCATCTGCCAAGTAGGTAGCTCTCTTTATATGAACACACTGGACTTCCTGCCATATAGCAAGCTCTCAGTATTTGGACACATTGGACACATGTGCCTTGTAGATAGATCTCTGTATATGGAAGTGTAGCACTACTCTGCCATGTAGCTAGCTTTCTGTATATAGACAAGTTTGACTCATCTTCCTTGTAGCTAGAACACTGTACATGATAATGTCACAACCCTGCCATGTAGCTATCTCTCTGTATATGGACATTTTGGACTCATCTGCCATGTATCTAGCTCTCTGAATATGAACACCTTTGGCACATCTGCCATGTAACTAGAACTCATTATATAGAAATGTTACACCACCCTGCCATGTAGCTAGCTCTCTGTATATGGACATTTTAGACTCGTCTGCCCTGTAGCTAGCTCTCTCACATGGACATGTTGGACTAATCTGAAAAGTAGGTAGCTCTCTCTATATGAACATATTGGTCTTGTCTGCCATGTAGGTGGCTCTTAGTATATGGACATGTTGGACATATCTGTCATGTAGCTAGGACCCTGAATATCGACATGTTGGAGTACTCTGCCATGTAGCTAGCTCTCAGTATATGGACAAGTTGGACATATCTGCCAGGTAGCTAGAACTCTGTATATGATAATGTTGCAGTTCCCTTCCCTGAAGTTAGATCTCTCTATATAGACAAGTTGGACTCATCTGCATTGTAGCTAGAAATCTGTATATGGAAATGTTACAATGTATCTAGCTCTCTGTGATTGGAAATTTTGGACTCGTCTGCCATGTAAATAGCTCTCTGTACATGGATATGTTGGACTGATCTTCCAAGTAGTTAGCTCCCTGTATATGAACATATTGGACTTGTCTACCATGTAACTAGCTCTCAATATATGCACACGTTGGACATATCTGTTATGTAGCTAGAACTCTGTATCTGGAAATGTTGCACTATGATGCCACGTAGCTAGCTCTCTGTACATAGAAAAGTTGGACTCATCTGTCTGGTAGCTAGAACTCTGTATATGGAAATGTTTCACTACCCTGTCATGTAGCTAGCTTTCTGTATATGGACACTTTGGACTTGCCTGGCATGTAGATAGCTCTCTGTATATCGATATGTTACACTGATCTGTGAAGTAGTTAGCTCTCTGTATAGGATCAGATTGTACTCGTCTGCCATGTAGTTAGCTCTCAGTATATGGATATGATGGACTCATCTGCCATTTACCTAGAACTCTGTATATGAAAATGTTGTACTACTCTGTCATGTAGCTCGCTCTCTGTATATAGACAAGGTGGACTTATTTGCCTTGTACCTAGAACTCTGTATATGAAAAGGTTTCACGACCCTGCCATGTAGTTGTCTCATTGTATATGTACATTTTTGAATCGTCTGCAGTGTAGCTAGCTCTCTGTACATGGATATGTTGGACAGATCTGCCATGTAGGTAGCTCTCTGAATATGAACCTATTGGACTTGTCTGCCATGTAGTTAGCTCTCTGTATATGAACACTTTGATACATGTGCCAAGTAGCAAGAACTCTGCATATGGAAATGTTGTACTACTCTGTCAAGTAGCTCGCTCTCTGTATATAGACAAGTTGGACTCATTTGTCTTGTACCTAGAACTCTTTATATGGAAAGGTTTCACGACCCTGCCATATAGCTGGCTGTTTGTATATGTACATTTTTGAATCGTCTGCAGTGTAGCTAGCTCTCTGTACATGGATATATTGGACAGATCTTCCAAGTAGGTAGCTCTCTGAATGTGAACATATTGGACTTGTCTGCCATGTAGGTGGCTCTCTGAATATGAACACTTTAACACACCTGCCAAGTAGCAATAACTCAGTTTATCGAAATGTTACACTACCTTGCCATGTAGCTAGCTCTCAGTATGTGAACACGTTGGATACATTTGCCATGTAGTTAGAAATCTGTATATAGAAAGTTTGCACTACCCTTCCATTTAGTTAGATATCTATATAATGACAAGTTTGACTCATCTACCTTGTAGCTAGAAATCTGTATATGGAAATGTTACACTACCTTGCCATGTAGCTAGCTCTCAGTATATGGTCTCGTTGCACACATCTGCCATGTAGCTAGAACTCTGTATGTGGAAATGTTGCTCTACACTATCATGTAGCTAGCTCTCTTTACACAGACAAGTTGGACTCATCTACCTTTTAGCTCGAACTCTATATATGGAAATGTTGCACTCTGCCATGTAGCTAGCTCTCTGTATGTGGACATTTTCCACTTTTCTTCCATGTAGCTATCTCTTTGTACATGGATATGTTGGACTGATCTGCCAATTAGGTAGGTCTCTGTATACGAACATATTGGACTTCTCTGTCATGTAAGTAGCGCTCTGTTTATGAACACCTTTGACACAACTGCAGTGTAGCTAGAACTCATTATATGGAAATGTTGCTCTACACTGCCATGTAGCTTGCTCTCTGTATATGGACATTTTGCACTCGTCTGCCATGTAGCTAGCTTTCTGTACATGGATATGTTGGACTCATCTGACAAGTAGGTATTTCTCTGTATATGAATATATTGGACTTGTCTGCCATGTAGGTGGCTCTCCGTATATGGACAAGTTGGACATATCTGCCATGTAGCTAGTACCCTGTATATGGACATGTTGCACTGCTCTGCCATGTAGCTACCTCTCAGTGTATGGAACCATTGGACACATATGCCATGTACCTAGAACTCTGTATATGATAATGTTGCACTACTCTGCCATGTAACTAGCTCTCTATATATAGACAAGAAGGACTCATCTGTCTTGTAGCTAGAACTCTGTATATGGAAGTGTTGCACTACCCTGCCATGTGGCTAAATCTCTGTATATGGACATTTTGGACTCATATTCCATGTATCTAGCTCTCTGCACATGGATATGTTGGACTGTTCGGCCAAGTAGGTATCTCTCTGTATATGAACATATTGGATTAGACTGCCACATAAGTGGCTCTCAGTCTATGACACATTGGACACATCTGCCATGTAGCTGGTATGCTGAATATGGACATGTTGGAGTACTCTGCCATATAGCTGGCTCGCAGTATATGGACACGTTGGACACATCTGCCATGTACCTAGAACTCTGTATATGGAAATGCTGCACAACTGTGCCATGTAACTTACTCTCTATAGATAGACAAGTTGGACTCATCTACCTTGTAGCTAGAACTCTGTATATAGAAATACTTCACTACCCTGCCATGTAGTTAGCTCTCTATGTGGACATTTTGGACTCCTTTGCTTTATAACTAGCTCTGTGTAAATTGATATTTTGGACTGATCTGCCATGTAGGTAGCTCTCAGTATATGGACACATTGGGCACATGTGCCATGTAGTTAGAACTCTGTATATGTAAAAGTTGCACTAACCTGCCATGTAGTTAGATCTTTATGTATAGACAAGTTGGACTCATCTATCTTGTATCTAGAACACTGTATATGTAAACGTTGTACTACACTGCCATGTAACTAGCTTTCTGTATAAGGACATTTTGGACTCATCTGGCATGTAGCTAGCTCTCTGTACACGGATATGTTAAACTCATCTGCCAAGTAGGTAGTTCTCTGTATATGAACATATTAGACTTGTCTGCCATATAGCATGCTCTCAGTATATGGACACGTTGGACACATGTGCCATGTATATAGAACTCTGTATATGGAAGTGTTGCACTACTCTGCCATATATCTAGCTCTCTGTATATAGACAAGTTGGACTCAACTTCATTGTTGCTTGAACTCTGTATATGATAATGTCACTACCCTTCCATGTAGCTAGCTCTCTGTTTATGGACATTTTGTACTTATCTGCCATGTATCTAGCTCTCTGGATATGAACACCTTTGACACATCTGCCATGTAGCTAGAACTCAGTATATGGAAATGTTGAACTACCCTTCCGTGTAGCTAGCTCTTTCTACATGGACATGTTAGACTAATCTGCAAAGTAGGTAGCTCTCTGTATATGAACATATTGGACTTGTCTGCCATGTAGGTGGCTCTCAGTATATGGATAAGTTGGACATATCTGCCATGTAGCTAGTACCCTGAATATGGACATGTTGGACAACTCTTCCTAGTAGCTTGTGCTCAGTATATGAACACGTTGAACACATTGGCCAGGTAGCTAGAATCCTGTTTATGATAATGTTGCACTACTGTGCCATGAAGTTAGAGCTCTCTATATAGACAAGTTGGACTCATCTGCCTTGTAGATACAAATCTGTATATGGAAATGTTTTGCTACCCTGTCATGTAGCTAGTTCTTTATGGAAAATTTGGATTCGACTGCCATGTAACTAGATCTTTGTACATGGATATGGTGGGCTAATATGCTAAGTAGGTATCTCTCTGTACATGAACATATGGGATTTTTCTACCAGGTAGGTGGCTCTGAGTATATGGACACGTTGAACACATCTGCCATGTAGCTAGTACCCAGAATATGGACATTTTGGACTACTCTGCCATATAGCTAGCACTCATTATATGGACAAGTTGGACACATCTGCCATGTAGCTAGAACTCTGTATATGGAAATGTTGCACTACTCTGCAATGTAGTTAGATCTCTGTATATAGACAAGTTGCACTCATCTGCCTTATAGTTAGAACTCTGTATATGAAAATGTTGCACGACTATGCCATGTACCTAGCTCTCTGTATATGGACATTTTGGGCTAGTCTGCCATGTAGTTAGCAATCTGTACATGGATATGTTGGGCTAATCTGCAAATAGATATCCTGCTATATATGAACATATTGGAATTGTCTGCCATGTAGCTAGCTCTCAGTATTTGGACACTTTCGACACATGTGTCATGTAGATAGAACTCTGTATATGGAAAAGTTGCACCACACTGCCATGTAGCTAGCTATCTGTATATAGGAAAAATGGACTCATCTGCCTTGTAGCTGAACTCAGTATATGGAAATGTTGTACTATCTTGCCATGTATCTAGCTCACTGTATATGGACATTTTGGACTCCTCTGCCATATAGCTAGCTCTCTGTACATTGATATGTTGGACTGATCTGCCAAGTAGGTAGCTGTCTGTATATGAACATATTGAAATTGTCTGTCATGTAGGTGGCTCTCAGTATATGGACAAGTTGGACAAATCTGCCATGTAGCTAGTACCCTGAATATGGACATGTTGGACTACTCTGCCATGTAACTAGCTCTCAATATATGGACACATTGGACATATCTGCCAGGTAGCTAGAATTCTGTATATGATAATGTTGCACTTCCATGCCATGAAGTTAGATCTCTATATATAGACAAGTAGGACTCATTTGCCTGTAGCTAGAAATCTGTATATGAAAATGTTACACTACCCTGCCATGTACCTAGATCTCTGTGTATGGAAATTTTCGACTCGTGTACCATATAGATAGCTCTCTGTACATGGATATGTTGAACTTATCTGCCAAAAGGTAGCTCTCTGTATAAGAACAAATTGCACTTGTCTGCTATGTAGCTAGCTCTCAATATATGGACACGTTGGACACCTCTGCCATGTAGCTAAAACTCTGTATATGGAAATGTTACACTACCCTGCCTTGTAGCCAGCTCTCTGTATATGGACATTTTGAACATGTCTGCCATGTAGCTAGAACTCTGTATATGGAAATGTTGTGCTTCACTGCAATGTAGATGGACTCATCTGCCTTGTAGCTGAACTCTTTATATACACAAGTTGGACTCATGTCCTTGTAGCTAGAACTCTGTATATGGAAATGTTGCACTACCCTGCCATGTAGCTAGCTTTCTTTATATGGACATTTTGGACTCGTATTCCATGTATGTACCTCTCTGTACATAGATATGTTGGACTGATCTGCCAAGTATGAAGCTCTCTGTATATGAACATATTGGATTTCTCTGCCATGTAGGTTACTTTCAGTATATGACATGTTGCACACATCTGACATGTAGCTGGTACCCTGAATATGGACATGTTGGGCTAGTCTGCCTTGAAGCTAGATCTCAGTATATGGACATGTTGGACACATCTGCCATGTGGCTAGAACTCTATATATGGAAATGTTACACTACACCGCCATGCAGCTAGCTCTCTGTATATAGAGAAGTTTGACTCATCTGCCTTGTCGCTCGATCTTTGTATATGGAAATGTTGTACTACCTTGCCATGTAGATAGCTCTCTGTATATAGACATTTTGGACTCATCTGCCACGTAGCTAGCTCTCTATACATGGATATGTTACACTGATCTGCCAAGTATGTAGCTCTCTATATATGAACAATAGCTCTCTGTATATTGTACTTTTCTGCCATGTTGCTAGTTCTAAATATATGGACATGTTGGACTCATCTGTCATGTAGCTAATATACTTTATATTGACATATTGGATTACTCTTCCATGTAGCTAGCTCTCAGTATATGGACACGTTGGACACATCTGCCATGTAGCTAGAACTCTTTATATGATAATGTTGCACTACCCTGCCATGAAGTTAGATCTCTATATATAGACAAGTTGGATTCATCTGCCTTGTAGCTAGAAATTTGTATATGGAAATGTTACACTACCCTGCCATGGAGCTAGCTCTCTGTATATAGACATTTTGGACTTGTCTGTCATGAAGCTATGTCTCTGTACATGGATATGTTGAACTATTCTGCCAAGTAGGTAGATCTCTGTATATGAAATATTGACTTGTCTGTCATGTAGGTAGCTCTCAGTATATGAACACCTTTGACACATCTGCCATGTAGCTAGTACTCAGTATATGGAAATGATGCACTACACGGCCATTTAGCAAGCTCTCTGTATATGGACATTTTGGACTCGTCTGCCATGTTGCTAGCTCTCTGTAAATGGATATGTTGGACTGATCTGGCAAGTAGGTAGCTCTACGTATATCAACATATTGGACTTGTCTTCATGTCGGTGGCTCTCAGTATATGGATAGGTTGTACTCATCTGCCATGTAGCTAGTAACCTTTATATGGATATGTTGGACTAATCTTCCATGTAGCTCGCTCTCAGTATATGGAAACTTTGGACACATCTGCCAGGTAGCTAAAACTCTGTGTATGATAATGTCGCACTTCCCTGCCATGAAGTTAGTTCACTATATATAGACAAGTTGGATTCATCTACCTTGTATTTAGAACTCTGTATATGGAAAAGTTCAGTACCCTGCGATGTAGCTAGCTCTCTGTATATGGGCATTTTGTACTTGACAGCCATGTAGCTAGCTCTCTGTACATGGATATGTTGGACTGATCTGCCAAGTAGGTAGCTATCTCTATATGAACATATTGATCTTGTCTGCCATGTAGGTGGCTCTCCATATATGGACATGTTGGATATATCTGCCATGTAGCTCGTACCCTGTATATGGACATGTTGGACTTATCGGTCATGTAACTAGCTCTCAGAGTATGGACACATTGGACACATCTGCTTTGTACCTAGAACTCTGTATATGATAATGTTGCACTACCTTGTCATGTAGGTAGCTATCTGTATCTGGACATTTTGGAATTGTCTACCATGTAGCTAGGTCTCTGTACATGGGTATGTTGAACTGATCTGTCAAGTAGGTAGCTCTCTGTATATGAACATACTGGAATTGTCTACCATGTAGGTGGCTCTCATTATATGGATAAGTTGGACATATCTACCATGTAGCTAGGACCATGAATATGCACATGTTGTACTACTCTGCCATGTAGCTAGCTCTCAGTATATGGACAAGTTAGACACATCTGTCATGTAGCTAGAGCTCTGTATATGGAAATGTTGCACTATCCTGCCATGAAGTTAGATCTCTCTATATAGACAAGTTGGACTCATCTGCCTTGTAGCTAGAAATCTGTATATGGAAATGTTGTGCGACCCTGCCATGTAGCTAGCTCTCTCTATATGGACTCGTTGGACACTTCTGCCATGTAGCTAGTACCCTAAATATGGACATGTTGAACTACTCTGGCATGTATCTAGCTCTCAGTATATGGACACGTTGGACACATCTGCCATGGAACTAGAACTCTGTATATGGAAATATTGCTCTACCCTGCCACATAGCTAGCTCTCTTTATATAGACCAGTTGGTCACATCTGCCTTGTAACCAGAACTCTGTATATGGAAATGTTGCACTATTCTGCCATGTAACTAGCTCTCTGTATATAGACATGTTGGACTCATCTGCTTTGTAGCTAGCCCTCTTAATATATACATGCTGGACTCTTCAGCCATTTTGCTAACACTCAATATATGGACATGTTGGACATATCTGCCATACACCTAGAACTCTGTATATGAAAATGTTTCACTACCCTGCCATGTTGCTAGCTCTCTGTAAATGTTCATTTTGGACTCTTCTGCCATGTAGCTAGCTCTGTGCACATGGATATGTTGGAGTGATCTGTCAAGTAGTTAGCTCTCTGTATATGAACAAACTGGACTTGTCTGACATATAGCTAGCTCTCACTATATGGAAATGTTGAAAACGTCTGCCATATAGCTAGAACTCTGAATATGGACATGTTGGATTACTCTGATATGTAGCTAGCTCTCTGCATATAGACAATTTGTACTCATCTGCCTTGTAACTAGAACTCTGTTTATGGAAATGTTGCACTACCCTGCAATGTAGCTAGCTCTCTCTATATGGGCATTTTGGACTTGTCTGCCATGTATCTAGCTCTCTATGCATGGATATGTTGGACTGATCTGCCAAGCAGGTAGCTCTCTGCATATAAACATATGGGACTTATTTGCCATGAAGGTAGCTCTCGATATATGGACACCTTGTACACATCTGCCATGTACCTAAAACTCTGTATATGGAAATGTTTAAGTACCCTTTAATGTAGCTAGCTCCCTCTATATGGACATTTTGGACTCTTTTGCCATGTAGCTCGCTCTCTGTACATGGATATGTTACACTGATCTGCGAAGCAGGTAGCTCTCTGTATATGAACATTTGGACTTGTCTACCATGTTGCTAAGTCTTAATATATGGGCATGTTGGACTCATCTGACATGTAGCTAGCTGTCAGTATACGGACATGTTGGACTCATCTGCCATGTAGCTACTACCCTATACATGGACATGTTGGACTGTTCTGCCATGTAGCTAGCTCTCAGTATATGGACATGTTGGGCACATCTGACATGTAGCTAGAATGCTGTATATGGAAATGTTGCAGTACTCTGCCATGTAGCTAACTCTCTGTATATAGACAAGTTGGACTCATCTGCCTTGTAGCTAGAACTGTATATATGGAAATATCACACTACCATGCCATGTTGCTAGCTCTCTGTATTTGGACATTTTGGACTCATCTGCCATTTAGCTAGCTCTCTGTACATGGATATTTTAGACTGATCTGCCAAGTAGGTAGCTCTCTGTGTATGAACATATTGGACTTGTCTGCCCTGTAGGTGGCTCTCAGTTTATGGACACGTTGGACACATCTGCCATGAATCTAGAAAATTGTATGTGGAAATGTTGCACTACCCTGCCATGTTGTTCAATAACTATATACAGAAAAGTTATACTCATCTACCTTGTAGCTAGAAATTTTTATATTAAAATGTTGCACTACCCTGCCATGTGATTAGCTCTCTGTATATGGACATTTTGAACTTGTCTGTCATGTAGCTAGTTCTCTGTACATGGATATGTTGGACTAATCTGCCAAGTAGGTAGCTCTCTGTATATGAATATATTGGAGTTGTCTACCATGTAGCTAGCTCTCAGTATATGGACATGTTGGAGTCATTAGCCAGGTAGCCAGTACCCTTTAGATGAACATGTTGGATTACGCTGCCATGTAGCTAATACCCTGCATATGGACATTTCTGACTACTCTACCTTGTAGCTAGAACTCTGTATATGGAAATATTGCACAACCCTGCCAAGAGGCTAGCTCTCTGTATATGAACATTGGATTTGTCTACCATGTAGCTAGCTCTCACTATATGAACATATTGCGCTCATTACCCATGTAGCCAGTACCCTTTATATGGATATGTTGGACTACTCTGCCATAATTTAGCTCTCAGTATATGAACACTTTTTATTCATCTGCAATGTAGCTTGAACTCTGTATAGGGAAATTGTGCATTACTCTGCCATGTAATCAGCTCTCGGTATATGGACATTTTGGACTCGTCTACCACATAGCTAGCTCTCTGTGCATGGATATTTTGGACTGATCTGCCATGTAGGTTGCTCTCAGTATATGGATACGTTGGACACATCTGCCGTGTAGCTAGAACTCTGTATAAGGAAATGTTGCACTACCCTGCCATGTAGCTAGCTCTCTGTATACGGACATTTTGAACTCGTCTGCAATGTAGCTAGCTCTCCATACTTGGATATGGTGGACTGATCTGCCAAGTAGGTACCTCTCTTTATGTGAACATATTGGACTTGTCTGCCATGTATCTAGCTGTCAGTATACAGACAAGTTGGACTCATCTACCTTGAAAGTAGAATTCTGTATATGGAAATGAAGTACAACCTTACCATGAAGCAAGCTCTCTGCATATGTACATTTTGTAATCTTGTGAATGAAGCTAGCTCTCTGTAAATGGATATGTTGGACTGATCTGTCAAGTAGGTAGCTCTCTGTATATGAACATATTGTAATTGTCTACCATGTACCTAGCTATCTGTATATGGACATTTTGAACTCGTCTGACATGTAGCTAGCTTTCTGTACATGGTTATGTTGGAGTGATCTGCCAAGTATGTAGCTCTCTTTATATGAACATATTGAACAAGTCTGCCATGTAGTTAGCTACCAGTACATGGACATGTTGGATACATCTGCAATGTAGTTAGCTATTAGTATATGGACATATTGGACTCATCTGCCATGTCGTTATTACCCTGTATATGGACATGTTGGAGTGATCTTCCATGTAGGTGACTCTCAGTATATGGACACGTTGGACACATCTGCCTTGTAGCTACCACACTAAATATGGACATGTTGGACTACTCTGACATGTAGCTAGCTCTCTATATATGGACACTTTGGAATCGTCTGTCATGTAACTAGACCTCTGTACATGGATATGTTGGACATAACCGCCAAGTAGTTAGCTCTCTGTACATAAACATATTGAACTTGTCTGTCTTGTAGCTGGCTCTCAATATATGGACAAATTGGACATATCTGCCATGTAGCTACTACCCTGATTATGGACATGTTGGACTACTATGACATGTAGCTAGCACACAGTATATGGGCACTTTGGACAAATCTGCCATGTAGCTAGAACACTGTATATGGAAATGTTGCACTGCTCTGCCATGTAACGAATTATATGTATATAGACAAGTTGGACTCATTGGTCTTTTAGCTAGAACTATGTAAAAAGAAATGTTGCACTACACTGCCATGTAGCTAGCTCTATGTATATGGACATTTTGGACTCGTGTGCTATGTAGCTACCTCTCTGTAAAAGGAAATGTTGGACTGATCTGCCAAGTAGTTAGCCCTCTATATATGAACATATTGGATTGTCTGCCATTTAGCTAGCTCTCAGTAGATGGACATGTTGGACTCATTGGCCATGTCGCTACTACCCTGATTATGGACATGTTGGACTACTCTGACATGTAGCTGGCACTCAGTATATGGACACCTTGGACACATCTACCATGTAGCTCGAACTCTGTTTATGGAAATGTTGCACTACTCTGCCATGTAACGAATTCTCTGTATATAGACAACTTGGACTCATCGGGCTTTTAGCTAGAACTATGTATAATTAAATGTTGCATTACCCTGCCATGTAGCTAACTCTATGTATATGGACATTTTGAACTCGTTTGTCATTTAGCTAGCTCTCTGTACATGGATATGTTGGACTGATGTGCCAAGTAGGTAGCCCTCTGTATATGAACATATTGGATTGTCTGACATTTAGCTAGCTATCAGTACATGGACATGTT
>NW_006408949.1:765631-766717 GCF_000296735.1 Chrysochloris asiatica
CTATCAGTACATGGACATGTTGGACTCATCAGCCATGTATCTAGTACCCTGTATATGGACATGTTGGGCTTCTCTGTCATGTAGCTAGCTCTCAGTGTATGGACATGTTGGACACATCTGCCATGTACCTATAACTCTGTATATGGAAATGTTGCACTACTCTGCCATGTAGCTAGCTCTCTGAAAATAGACAAGTTGGATTCATCAGCCTTGTAGATAGAACTCTGTATATGGAAATGTTGCACTACCCTGTCATGTAGCTAACTCTCTGTATATGGACATTTTGGACTCATCTGCCATGCAGCTGGCTCTCTGTACATGCATATGTTGGACTGATCTGATAATTATATAGCTCTCTGTATATGAACATATTGGACTTGTATGCCATGTTGGTAGCTCTCAGTATATGAACAACATTGACACATCTGCCCTGTAGCTAGAAGTCAGTATATAGAAATGTTGCACTACCCTGCCTTGTAGATTGCTCTCTGTATATGGACATTTTGTAATCATCTCTCATGTAGCTAGAAATCTGTATATGTATATGTTAGATTGATCTGCAAAGTAGGTAGTTCTCTGTATATGATTATATTGGAGTTGTCTGTCATGTGGTTGACTCTCAGTATATGGACAAGTTGGACACATCTGCCATGTAACTAGTACCTTTTATATGGACATGATGGACTACTCTGCCATGTAGCTAGCTCTCAACATATGGACACATTGGACACATCTGCCATGTAGCTAGCTTTCTGTAAATACACATGTTGGACTCATCTGCTTTGTAGCTAGAACTCTGTACATGGAAATGTTGCACAACCCTGCAATGTGGCTAACTCTCTCTATATGAACATTTTGGACTTGTCTGCATTTAGCTAGCTCTCTGTACATGGATATGTTGGACTGATCTGTTGATAGCTCTCTGTAGATGAACATATAGGACTTGTCTGCCCTGTAGGTGGCTCTCAGTATATGGACACGTTGGACACTTCTGCCATGTAGCTAGAACTCTGTATATGGAAATGTTGCACTACTCTGCCATGTAGCTAGCTCTCTGTACATGGATATGTTGGACTGATCTGCCAA
>NW_006408949.1:767222-770531 GCF_000296735.1 Chrysochloris asiatica
TACTCTGCCATGTAGCTAGCTCTCAGTATATGGACACATTTTACACATCTGCCATGTAGCTAGAACTCTGTATATGGAAATGTTGCACTATTCTGTCATGTAGCTAACTCTCTGTATATAGACAAGTTGGACTCATATGCCTTGTAACTAGAACTCTGTATATAGAATTCTTGCACTACACTGCCATGTGGTTAGCTCACTGTATATGAACATTTTGTATCATCAGCATGTAGCTAGCTCTCTGTATATGCATATGATGGACTTATCTGACAAGAATGTAGCTCTCTGTACATGAACATATTGTATTTATCTGCCATGTAGCTAGCTCTCTGTATATGACATTTTGGACTCGTCTGCCATGTAGCTAGCTCTCTGTACATTGTTTTTTGGACTGATTTGTCATGTAGCTTGCTCTCAGTATATGAACACGTTGGACACATTCTGCCATATAGTTAGAACTTTGTATATGGAAAAGTTGCACTACTCTGACATGTAGCTAGCTCTCTGTATATAGACCAGTTGAACTCATATGACTTGTAGTTAGAACTCTGAATATGGAAATGTTGCACTGCCCTGCCATGTATCTAGGTCTCTGTATATTTACATTTTGAAATTGTCTGCATGTAGCCAGCTCTCTATACATGGATATGTTGGACTGATCTGCCACGTGGGTAGCTCCCTATATATGATCATATTGGACTTGTTTGCCATATGGGTGACTGTCAATATAGGGACACGTTGGACACATCTGCTATGTAGCTAGCACCCTAAATATGAACATGTTGGACTACTTTGCCATGTAGCTAGCTCTCAGAAAATGGACACGTTGAACACATCTGCCTTGTAGCTAGAACTCTGTATATGGAAATGTTGCACTTCTCTGCCATGTAGCTAGCTCTCTGTATATAGACAAGTTGGACTCATCTGCTTTGTAGCTAGAACTCTGTATATGGAAATGTTGCACTACCCTGTCTTGTAGCTAGCTCTCTGTATATGGACATTTTGAACTTCTCTGCCACATAGTTAGCTCTCTGTACATGGATATGTTGGACTAATCTGCCAAGTAGGTAGCTCTCTGTATATGAGCATATTGGACTTGTCTGCCCTGTAGATGGCTCTATATATATGGATATGTAGGGCGCATCTGCCATGTAGCTTGACCTCTGTATGTGAAAATGGTGAACTTCCCTGCCATGTTGTTAGCTCTCAGTATATAGACAAGTTGTAGTCATCTGCCTTGTAGCTAGAACTCTTTAAATGGAAAATTTGCACTACCCTGCCATGTTGCTAGATCTCTGCATATGGACATTTTGGACACGTCTGCCATGTAGCTAGCTACAAGGCAGAGTAGTCCAACATGTCCATATTCAGGATACTAGTTACATGGCAGATGAGTCCAAAATGCCCATATACAAAGAACTAGTTATATGGCAGGGTAATTCAACATTTCCATATACTGAATTCTAGCTACATGCCAGATGTGTCCAATGAGTCCATATACGGAGAGCTAGATATATGGCAGACAAGTCCAGTATGTTCATATACAGAAAGCTACCTATTTGGCAGATCAGTCCAACATATCCATGTACAGAGGTCTAGCTACATGACAGACAAATCCAAAATGTCCCCATACAGAGAGCTAGCTACAAGGCAGGGTATTGCAACATTTCGATATACAGAGTTCTAGCTACATGGCAGATGAGTCCAACTTGTCTATATACAGAGAGCTAGTTACATGGCAGAGTAGTGCAACACTTCCATATACAGAGTTTTATCTAAATGGCAGATGTTTCCAACGTGTCCATATACTGAGAGTTAACTATATGGCACACAAGTCCAATATGTTCATATACAGAGAGCTACCTACTTGGCATATCAGTCCAACATATCCATGTAAACAGAGGTAGATACATGGCAGATGAGTCCAAAATGTCCATATACAGAGAGCTAGCTACATGGCAGAGAAGTCCTACATTTCCATAAACAGATTTCTAGCTACAAACAGATGATTCCAACTTCTGTATATATAGAGATTGAACTACATGGCAGGGTAGTGCAACATTTCCATATACAAAGTTCTAGCATGGCAGTTATGTCCAACGTGTCCATACAATGATAGCCACCTCTTTGGCATACAAGTCCAAAATGTTCATATACACAGAGCTACATAATTGGTAGATCAGTCAAACATATCCATGTACAGAGAGCTAGCTAAATGACAGACTATTACAAAATCTCCATATACAGGGAGCTAGCTTCATTGCAGGACAGTGCAACATTTCCATATACTGAGTTCTACCTACATGGCAGATGTGTCATACGGTGTTCATTTACTGAGAGCTACCTAAATGGCAGAGAAATCCAATATGTTCATATAAAGAGAGCTAGCTACATGGCAGACAAGTCCAAAATGACCATATACAGAGTGCTAGCCATATGGCAGGGTAGTAAAACATTTCCATATACAGACTTCTTGCTACAAGGCAGATGAGTCCAACTTGTCTATATACAGAGAGCTACACCCTCAGAAACTCTGTACAGGGTCGCTATGGGTCGGACCCGACTCGATGGCACTTAACAACAACAACAACAAGCTACATGGCAGAGTATTGTAACATTTCCAAATACAGAGTTCTAGGTACATGGCAGATGTGTCCAACTTGTCCATATACTAAGAGTCACACACATGGCAGACAATTCCAATATGTTCATATACAGAGAACTACCTACATGGCAGATCAGTCCAACATATTCATGTACAGAGGGCTAGCTACGTGGCAGGGTAGTGCAACATTTCTATATACAGAGTTCGAGCTACAAAGCTGAATGATTCCAACTTGTTTATATACAGAGAGTTAGCTACATGGCAGAGTAGTGCAAGATTTCCATATATGTTGCAGACTGTGCAGAGGTTTGAGGCTCTATAGGCCTGAGTGTAACAGATCTAGCCACTTGGCAGTTAATAGCAAATTGTTTTTCATCAAATTGTTTAGTCATATTTATTTGATTCCAAACATGAGCCCTGGATGTCCACAGAGAAATGCAATATTCCCCTAAGTTTCTAAGTTCAAGATTTCTCCCCTAGAACCAAGGCAGTAAAACTTCCTCAGAGGACGAACAAGGACTGGTTTACTGGGATTAAGCAGGGAGGCTCTGGAAAGGAACTGCCCGGGGTATATTCACCTGGGGAGGAGTGGTAAATTCTGGAAATACGGGATTAAGGACAATGGGGGCAATGCCCTCAGACCACCCTGGGTTCAATCAGTTTGATCCAAGTGAAGGTTAAACCCAGTAAGGAAGAAAGGAATA
>NW_006408949.1:771029-785353 GCF_000296735.1 Chrysochloris asiatica
TGTCTGTGTATTCTTTCACTATCCCTATCGCCACTGGATCTCCCTTCCTCGTGAACAACACAACTATGTTGAGGTAAGACCCCAACATAAAAGTCTGCAACACATATACAGAGTTCTAGCTACATGGGAGAATATTCCAATATGTCCATATTCAGGGTAGTAGCTACATGACACATGTGTCCATATACTGGGAGCCACCTACAGGTCAGACAAGTCCAATATGTTCATATACAGAGACCTACATAGTTGGCAGATCAGTCCAATATATCCATGTAAAGAGAGCTAGCTACATGGCAGATGAGTCCAAAATGTCCATATACAGAGAGGTAGCCACATGGCAGGGTAGTGCAACATTTCCATATACAGAGTAATAGCTAAAAGTCAGATGAGGCCAACTTGCCTATATACAGAGTTCTAGCGACATGGCAGATGTGTCCAACGTGTCCATATACTGAGAGCTAGCTACATCGCAGAAAAGTCCAATATATGCTTATACAGAGAGCTACATACTTGTAAGATCAGGCCAACATATCCATTTACAGAGAACTAGCTACATGGCATAGGAGTCCAAAATGTTCATATATAAAGAGATAGCCACAAGGGAGGGTAGTGCAACATTTCCATATACAGAGTTCTAACTAAAAGGCAGATGAATACAATATGTTTATACACTGAGAGGTACCTACATTGCAGAGTAGGCAAACATGTCCATATTCAGGGTAATATTTACATGGCAGATGTGTCCAACATGTTCATATACTGAGGGCTAACTACAGGCAGACAAGTTCAATAGGTTCATATACAGGGACCTACCTATTTAACAGATCAGTCCAACATATCCATGTATAGATAGCTAGCTACTTGCCAGACGACCCAAAATGTTTATATACAGAGAGCTAGCCACATGGCAGGGTAGTGCAACATTTCCATATACAGTGTAATAGCTACAAGGCAGATGAGTCCAACTTGTCCATATACAGAGAGCTAGCTACATGGCAGAGTAGTGCAACATTTCCATATATAGAGTTCTAGCTATATGACAGATGTGTCCAACATGTCAATATACTGAGAGCTAGCTACATGGCAGACTAGTCCAATATGTTCATATACAGAGAGCTACCTACATGTCAGATCAGTCCAACATATCCATATACAGAGAGCAAGCAACTTGACAGATGAGTCCAAAATGTTCATATACAAAGAGATAGCCACATGGCAGGGTAGTGCAACATTTCCATATATAGAGTTCTAACTACAAGGCAGATGAGTGCAAATTGTGTATATACAGAGATTGTTTATATACATGGCAGAGTAGTGCAACATTTCCATATACAGAGTTCTAGCTTCATGGCAGATGTGTACAAGGTGTCCATATACTGAAAGCTAGCTACAAGTTAGAGGATACCATCATGTTCATATTCAAGGTAGTAGCTACATGGCAGATGTGCCCAACATGTCCATATACTGAGAGGAGAGCCACCTACAGGTCAGACAAGTCCAATATGTTCCTATATAGAGAGCTACCTATTTGGAAGATCAATCCAACATATCCATGTACAGAGAGCTAGCTACATGGCAGATGAGTCCAAAATGTCCATATACAGAGAGCTAGCCACATGGAAGGGCAGTGCTACATTTCCATATACAGAGTTCTAGCCATGAGGCAGATGAGTCCAACTTGTCTATATACAGAGAGCTAGATACATGGCAGAGTATTGCAACATTTCCATATACAGAGTTCTAGCTACATGGCAGATGTCCAACTTTTCCATATACTGAAAGTCACCCACGTGGCAGACAAGTCTTATATGTTCATATACAGAGAGATACCTACATGGCAGATCAGTCCAACATATCCAGGTACAGAGAGCTAGATACATGGCAGACAAGTCCAAAATGTCCCTATACAGAAAGCTAGTTACATGGCTGGGTAGTGCAACATTTCCATATATAGAGTTCTAGCTACAAGGCAGATGAATCCAACTTGTCTATATACAGAGAGCTAGCTACATGGCAGAGTACTGAAACACTTCCATATACAGAGTTCTATCTACATGGCAGATGTGTCAAACGTGTCTGTACAATGAGAGCTAGCTATATGGCAAACAAGTCCACTATGTTCATGTACAGAGACCTACCTTCATAGCGCATCAGTCCAACATATCCATGTACAGAGAGCTAGGTACTTGGCAGATGAATCCAAATGTCCCTATACAGAGAGCTAGCTACATGGATGTGTAGTGCAACATTTCCATATACAGATTTCTAGCTACAAGGCAGATGACTGAAAATTGTCTATATATAGAGATCTAACTATATGGCAGGGTAGTGTAACATTTCCATATACAAAGTTCTAGCTACATGGCAGATGAGTGCAAAGTTTTCATATATTGAGAGCTAGCTACATGAAAGACAAGTCCAATATGTTCATATAAACAGAGCTGTCTACTTCGAACCTCAGTCCTACATATCCCTTTACGGAAAGCTAGCTACATAGTAGACAAGTACAAAATTTCCATATACATTGAGCTAGCTCCATGGCAGGGTAGTGCAACATTTCCATACACAGAGTTCTAGATACATAGCAGATGTGTCCAACGTGTCCATATACTGTGAAGTAGGTACATGGCACTGTAGTCCAATATGTCCATATACAGGTTACTAGCTAGAAAGCAGATGATTCCATTATGTCCATATAGTTAGAGCTAACTACATGGCAGACAAGTCCTATATTTTCATATACAGATAGCTAGCTACATGGCATGGTAGTGCAACATTTCCATATACAGAGTTCTAGCTACATGGCAGATGTGTCCAACATGTCCATATAATGTGAGCTAGCTAAATGGCAGAGTAGTCCAACATGTCCATATACAGGGTACTAGCTAAGTGGCAGATGAATCCAACATGACCATATACTGAGAATTAACTACATGGCAGTGGAGTCCAATATGCTCACATACAAAGAGCTACTTACTTGGCAGATCAGTCCTACATATTCATGTAGATATACAGAGAGCTAGCTACATGTCAGATGAGTCCAATATGTTCATATACTGAGAGCTACCAATTGGCAGATAAGTCCAACATATCCATGTACAGTGAGCTAGCTACATGGCAGAGTAGTGTAATATTTCCATATACAGTGTTCCAGCTACATGGTAGATGTGTCCAATGTACCCATATACTAAGAGATAGCTACACAGCTGATCTGACCAAAATATCCATGTAGAGAGCTAGCTACATGGCAGACGAGTCCAAAATGTCCATATACAGAGAGCTAGCTACATGGCAGAGTAGTGCAACATTTCCATATACAGAATTCAAGCTACATGGCAGATGTGTCCAACGTGTCCATACTCTGAGAGCTACCTACATGTCAGATCATTCCAAAATAACAATGTACACAGATCTAGCTACATGGTAGATGAGTCCTAAATGTCCATATACAGAGAGCTAGCTACTTGAAAGGGTAGTGAAACATTTGCATATATAGAATTCGAGCTCCAAGTCAGGTGAGTGTAACTTGTGTATATAAAGATAGCTAGCTACATGGCAGAGTAGTGCACTATTTCCACATTCAGAGTTCTAGCTATATGGAAAATATTTCCAACATGTCCATACACTGAGAGCAAGCCACATGGCAGAGTAGTCTAACATGTCCATATATAGGGTACTACAACATGGAAGATGAATCCAACATGTTCATATACTGAGACCTAGCTACATGGCAGGAAGTCCAGTATGTTCATATACAGAGAGCTAGCTATATGGCAGGGTAGGGCAACATTTCCATATACAGAATTCTAGCTCCAAGCCAGATGAGTCCAATTAGTCTATATACTGAGAACTAGCTACATGGCAGACAAGACCGATTTGTTCATTTAGAGAGTTCGAGCTACATGGCAGATGTGTCCAATGTGTCCATATACTGAGAGCTACTTACATGGCAGAACAGTCCACAATATCCATGCACAGAGACCTAGCAACATGTCAGATGAGTTCAAAATGTCCATACTCAAAGTTCTAGCTACATGGCAGATGTGTAGGACGTGTCCATTAACTGAGAGCTATGTACACGGCAGAGTATTCTACCTGGTCCATATACAGGGTACAAGCTACATGTCAACTGAGTCCAACTTTTCTATATACAGAGAGCTAGCTACATGGCAGAGTAGTGTAACATTTCCATATACAGTGTTCTATCTACATGGCAGAGGCATCCAACGTGTCCATAAACTGAGTGCTTGCTACATGGCAGAGAAGTACAACATGTCCATATACAGGGTACTCGCTACCTGCCATATTAGTCCAACATGTCCATATACGCAAAGGTAGCTACATGGCAGACAAGTCCAATATGTTCATATACAGAGAGCTACCTATTTTCAGATCAATCCAACATATCCATGTACAGAGAGCTAGCTACATGGCAATGTACTGCCACATTTCAAAAAGAAAGTTCTAGCTACATGGCATATGTGTCCAAAATGTTCATATATAGAGAGCCAG
The DNA here is from genome assembly GCF_000296735.1 of Chrysochloris asiatica. Lineage (NCBI taxonomy): Eukaryota > Metazoa > Chordata > Mammalia > Afrosoricida > Chrysochloridae > Chrysochloris > Chrysochloris asiatica. Next base: position 775,542 of record NW_006408949.1, read on the forward strand.
CTATATGACAGAGTAGTGCAACATTTCCATATACAGAGTTCTAGCTACAAGGCAGATGATTCCAAAATGTCCATATACAGAGTGCTAGCTACATGGCAGAATAGAGCAACCTTTCAATATACAGAGTTCTAATTACAGGCTGATGAGTCCAACTTTTCTATATATAGATAGCTAGCTACATAGCAGACTAGTGCAAGATTTCCATATACAGAGTTGTAACTTTATGGCAGATGTGTCCCTGGGGTCCATATACTGAGATCTAGCTACATGGCAGACCAGTCAAACATGTCCATTATACAGAGTATCAGTTACATGGCAGATGAGTCCAACATGTACCTATACTGAGATCTAGCTACATGGTAGATCAGTCAAAAATGTCCATATACAGAGAGCTTGCTACATGCAAGGGTAGTGCAACATATCCATATACAGAGTACAAGCTACATGACAGATGAGTCCAACTTGTCTATATAGAGAGAGCTAGCTATATGGCAGGGTAGTGCAACATTTTCATATACAGATTTTAGCTACATGGCAAATGTGTCCAGCGTGTCCATGTACTGAGAGCTAGCTACATGGCATACTAGTCCAATATGTTCATATAGAGAGAGATACCTACTTGTCAGATCAATCCAACATATCCATGGACAGAGAGCTAGCTACATGACACACGAGTCCAAAATGTCCTTTTTCAAAGAGCTAGCTACATGGAAGGGTAGTGTTACATTTCCATATACAGAGTACTAGCTACAATGTAGATGAGTCCAACTTGTATATATACAGAGAGCTAGCGACATGGCAGAGTAGTCCAACATGTCCATATACAGGGTACTAACTACATGCCAGATGAGTCCAACATGTCCATATACTGAGAATTAACTACATGCAGATGAGTCCAACTAGTGTATATATAGAGGACTACCTACAAGGCTGACGAGTCCAACATGTTCATACAGATAGATCTGGCTACATGGCTGATGACTTAGATTTGTACATATATGGAGAGCGAGCTACATGGCAGAGGAGCCCAAAATGTCCATATACAGAGAGCTAGCTACATGGCAGAGTAGTGCAACACTTCCATATACAGAATTCTAGCTACATGGCAGATGTGTCCACCGTGTCCATATACTGAGAGCTACCTACATGGCAGATCACTCCAACATGTCCATATACAGGGTACTAACTATATGGCAGATGTATAAATCATGTCCATATACTGGGATCTAGCTACATTGCAGATATGTTCAATATGTTCATATACAGAGAGCTACCTATTTGCAGATAATTCCAACATATCCATGTACAGAAAGCTAGCTACATGGAAGAAGAGTTCAAAATGTCCACATACAGATAGCTAGGTACATGGTAGACAATTCCAATATGTTCATATACAGAGAGCTACCTACTTGGCAGATCAGTCCAACATATCCATTTACAGAGAGCTAGCTTCATGCAGACGAATCCAAAATGTACATATGCAGAGAGCTTGCTTCATGGCAAAGTTGTACTTTATTTTCATATACAGAATTCTACTTACAAGACAGATGAGTTCAACATGTCCATATACTGAGAGCTAGCTATATGGTAGACAAGTCCAATATGTTCATTTACAGATAACTACCTACTTGAGAGATCAGTCCCACCTATCCATGTAAAGAGAGATAGCTCCATGACAGACGAGTCCAAAATGTACATACAGAGAGAGCTAGCTACATGGCAGTGTAGGGCAACATTTCCATATACAGAGTTCCATCTACAAGACAGATGAGTCTGACTTGTCTATATACAGAGAGCTAGCTACATGGCAGAGTAGTCCAACATGTCCATATAAAGAGTACTAGCTACCTGGCTAATTAAATCAACTTGTCCATATACTTAGAGCTAGCTACATGGCAGAAAAACCCAATATGTTCATATTCAGAGATCTACCTACTTGGCAGATCAGTCCAACATATTCATGTATAGAGAGCTAGCTACATGGCAGACGAATCCAAAATGTCCATAAATAGAGAGCTAGCCACATGGTAGGGTAGTGCAACATTTGCATATACAGAGTTCTAGCTAAAAGGCAGATGAATCCAACTTGTCTATGTACAGAGAGCTTGCTACATGGCAGAGTAGTGCAACAATTCCATATACAGAGTTCTAGGTACATGGCAGATGTGTCCAACGTGTCCATATACTAAGAGCTAGAAACATCTCAGAATAGTCCAACATGTCCATATTCTGGGTACTAGCTACATGGCAGTTGTGTCAACGGTGTTCATATACTGAGAGCTACATACATGGCAGACAATTCCAATATATTCCTATACAGAGAGCTACATACTTGGCAGATCAGTGCAACATATCCATGTACAGCAAACTAGCTACATGACAGATGAGTCCAAAATGTCCATATACAGAGAGGAAGCCCCATGGCAGGGTAATGCAACATTTCCATGTACAGAGTTCCAGCTACAAGGCAGATGAATCCAACATGTCTATTTACATAAGGCTAGCTACCTGGCAGATATGTCCAACGTGTCCATATGCTGAGAGCTAGCTACATGGCAGAATAGTCCAACATGTCCATATTCAGGGTACTAGTTACATGGCAGATGTTTACAACTTGTCCATATATTGAATGCCAGCTCCAAGGCACACAAGTCCAATATGTTTATATACAGAGAGCTAACTACTTAGAATTTAAATCCAACATATACATGTACAGAGGGCTAGCTACATGACAGACTATTCCAAAGTGCCCATACACAGAGAGGTAGCTACATGTCAGGGTTGTACAACATTTCCATATACTGAGTTCTAGCTACATTGCAGATGTGTCCAACTTGTCCGTATACTGAGAACTATCTACATGGCAGGGTAATCCAACATGTCCATATTCAGTGTGGTAGGTACATGGCAGATGTGTCCAACGTGTCCATATACTGAGAGCCACCTATATGGCAGATCACTCCAACATGTCCATATATAGGGTACTAACTACATGTCCATATACTGGGAGCTAGCTACATGGCAGACATGTTCAATATGTTCATATAGAGAGAGCTACCTACTTGGCAGATCTGTCCAACATATCCATATACAGAAAGCGAGCTACATGGCAGATGAGTTAAAAATGTTCATATACAGATAGCTAGGTACATGGTAGACAATTCCAATATGTTCATATACAGAGAGCTATCTACTTGGTAGATCAGTCCAACATATCCATGTAAAGAAAGCTAGCTTCATGCAGACGAGACCAAAATGTACATATGCAGAGAGTTTACTTCATGGCAAGTTTGTACTTCATTTCCATATACAGAATTCTACTTACAAGGCAGATGAGTCCAAATTGTCTGTATACTGAAAGTTGGATACATGGCAGAAAAGCCCAATATGTTCACATAAAGAGAGGTACCTACTTGGCAGATCAGTCCAACATATCCAAGTATAGAGAGCTAGCTACATTGCAGACAAGACCAAAATGTCCATATAGAGAGCTAGCTACATGGCAGGGTAGTGCAACATTTCCATATACAGAGTTCTAGCTACATGGTAGATGTGTCCAACGTGTCCATATACTGAGAGAAACCTACATGGCCGATCAGTCTAGAATTTTCATGCACAGACGAGTCCAAAATGTCCCTATACAGAAAGCTGGCTACATGGCAGAGTTGTGCACAATTTCCATATACAGAGTTCAAGCTACATGGCTGATGAGTGAAAAGTGTTCATATACTGAGAGCTAGCTACATGGCAGAGTAGTCCAACATGTCCATATAAAGGGTAATGGCTACATGGCTAATAAGTCCAACATGTCCATATAATGAGAGCTAGATATGTGGTAGACAAGTCCAATATGATCATATACAGATAATTACCTACTTGGGAGATCAGTCCAACATATCCATGTACAGAGAGCTTGCTACAAGACAGAGTGGTCAGAAACGTCCATATGCAGGGTATTAGCTATATGTCAGATTAGTCCAACATGTCCATATAAAGGGTACTGGCTACCTGGCTAATGAGTCCAAAATATCCATATACTGAGAGCTAGCTACATGGTAGACAAATCCAATATTTTCATATACAGATAACTACCTACTTGGGAGGTCAGTCCAACATATGCATGTACAGAGTGCTAGCTACAAGGCACAGAAGTCAGCCACCTAAAGGGGAGAAAAGTCCAATAAATTCATAAAGAGAGAGCTACATACTTGGCAAATGAGTCCAACATATCCATATCAGAGATCTAGCCACATGGCAGGGTAGTGCAACATTTCCATATACAAAGTTCTAGGTACATGGCAGATGTGTCCAACGTGTCCATATACTGAGAACCACCTACAGGGAAGACAAGTCCAACATGCTCATACATAGAGAGCTACCTACGTAACAGATCAGTGCAACATAACCATGTACAGAGAGCTAGCTACATAGTAGACGAGTTTGAAATGTCCATATACAGAGAGTTAGCCACATGGCAGGTTAGTGCAACATTTCCATATACAGTGTTCTAGCTACAAGGCAGATGAGTCCAACTTGTCTATGTACAGAGAGCTAGCTACATGGCAGAGTAGTGCAATATTTCCATATAAAGTGTTCTAGCAACATGGCAGATGTGTCCAATGTGTCCATATAATGAGAGCTAGCTACATGGAAGACAAATCCAATATGTTCATATAGAGAAAGCTACGCACTTGTCAGACATATCCATGTAGAGAGAGTTACTTACATGGCAGAAGATTTCAAAATGTCCATATGTAGCGAGCAAGCCACCTGGAAGGGGAGTGCAACATTTCCATATAAAGAGTTCTAGCTACAAGACAGAAGTGTCCAATGTGTCCATATAATGAGAGTTAGCTACATGACAGAGTAGTCCAACATGTCCATACTAAGGGTAGTAGATACATGGAAGATGTGTTCAACGTGTCAATATACTGAGAGCTAGCTACATGCAGAGTAACCCAACACGCCATATTCAGTGTGGTAGCTACATTGCAGATGTGTCCAACGTGTCCATATACTGAGAGCCACCTACAGGGCAGACAAGTCCAATATGTTCATATACAGAGAGCTACCTACTTGACAGATCAGGGTAACATATCCATGTACAGAGAGCTAGCTACATGGCAGACGATTCCAAAATGTCCATATACACAGAGGTAGCTACATTGTAGGGTAGTGCAACATTTAAATATACAGAGCTCTAGCTACAAGGCAGGTGAGTCCAACTTGTCTATATACAGAGAGTTAGCTACATGGCAGAGTAGTGCGACATTTCAATATACAGAGTTCTATCTACATGGCAGATGTGTCTAACGAGTCCATATACTGAGAGCTAGCTACATGGCAGAATAGTCCAACATGTCCATGTATAGGGTAGTAGCTACATGACAGATGAGTCCAACATGTATATATACTGACAGCTAGCTACATGTCAGATGAGTCCAACATGTCCATATATTGAGACCTAGCTACATTGCAGACAACTCCAATATGTTCATAGTCAGAGAGCAAACTACTTCGCAGATCAGTGCAGCATATCCATGTACAGAGTGCTAGCTACAAGACAGAAGAGACCAAAATGTCCATATAGAGAGAGACAGCTACATGGCAGAGTAATGCAACATTTCCATATGCAGATTTCTAGCTACATGGCAGATGAGTCCAATGTGTCCATATACTGAGAGTTAGCTACATGGCAGAGTAGACCAGCAAGTCCATATTCAGTGTACTAGCTACATTGCAGATGAATCCAACTTGTCATATACTTAGAGTTAGCTACATGGCAGAGGAATCCAACATGTTCATACCAAGAGATCTGGCTACTTGACAGATGAGGCAAACATGTCCATATACAGAGAACTGCCTACATGGCAGAGAAGTCCAATATGCTCATATATAGAGACTTACGTACATGGCAGATCAGTCCAACTATCCATGCACAGAGAGCTTGCTGCATGGCAGACGAGTCCAAAATATCCATATAAAGAGAGCTAGCTACATGACAGAGTAGTGCAACATTTCCATATACAGAGCTCTAGCTACATGGCAGATGAGTCCCACCTATCCATATACTGAGAGCCAGCGAAGTGGCAGAGTAGTCCAACATATCCATATAAAGAGTACTAACTACATGGAAGATGAGTCCAACATGTCCATATACTGAGAATTAACTTTGTGGCAGATGAGTCCAACAAGTGTATATATAGAGGACTAGATGAAAGACAGATGAGTCCAACATGTTCATACAGATAGATCTGGCTACATGGCTGATGTCTTAAATATGTTCATATACAGAGAGCTAACTACATGGCAGACGAGTCCAAAATGTCCATATACAGAGAGCTAGCTACACGACAGAGTAGTGCAATATTTCCATATACAGAGCTTTAGCCACATGGCAGATGAGTCCATCATGACCATATACTGACAGCTAGCTACATGTCAGATGAGTCCAACATGTCCATATATTAAAACCTAGCTACATGGCAGACAAGTCCAATATGTTCATATACAGAGAGCTACCTACTTCGCATATCATTGTAACATATCCATGTACAGAGAGCTAACTACATGGCAGACGACTCCAAAATGTCCATATAGAGAGAGCTAGCTACATGGCAGGGTAGTTCAATATTTCCATACATAGTTCTAGGTACATGGTAGATTTGTACAAGGTGTCCATATATCGAGAACTAACTTCATAACAAATAAGTCCAATATGTTTATGTACAGAGAGCTACGTACTTGGTAGATCAGTACAACATATCCATGTACAGAGAGCTAGCTACATGGCAGGGTAGTGCAACATTTCCATATACAGAGTTCTAGTTACAAGGCAGATGAGTACAAATTGTTTATATGCAGAGAACTAGCTACATATCAGAGTAATTCAACATGTCCATATTCAGAGTTCTAGCTATATGGCAGACGTTTTCAACGTGTCCATATATTGAGAGCTAGCTATATGGCAGACAAGTCCAGTATGTTCATATACAGAGAGATAACTACATGACAGATCACTCCAACATATCCATATATGGAGAGTTAGCTACATGGCAGATGACTCCAAAATGTCCATATACTGAGAGCTAGCCATATGGCAGTGTAGTGCAACATTTACGTATACAGAGTTCTAGCTACAAGGCAGGTGAGTCCAACTTGTCTATATACAGAGAGCTAGTTACATGGCAAAGGTATACAAAGTGTCCATATACATGGCAGAGTAGTCCAACATGTCCATATTCAGGGTAGTAGCTACATGGCAGATGTGTCCAATGTGTCCATATAATGAGAGCCACCTACAGGGCAGACAAGTCCAATATATTCATATACAGACAGCTATTTACTTAGCAGATCAGTCCAACATATCCATGTACAGAGAGCTATCTACATGTCAGATGAGTCCACGATGTCCATATAATGAGAGCTAGCTACATGGCAAAGTAATGCAAAATTTCCATATACAGAGTTATAGCTACAAGGCAGATGAGGCCAACTTGTGTATATACCGAGAGCTAGCTACATGGCACAGTAGTGTAACATTTCCATATACAGAGTTTGAGCTACATGGCAGATGTGTCCAATGTGTCCATATAGTGTGAGCTAGCTACATTGCAGAGTAGTCCAACATGTCCATATTCAGGGTAGTAGCTACATGGCAGATGTGTTCAACGTGTCCCTATACTAAGAGCCACATACAGGGCAGAAAAGTCCTATATGTTCATATACAGAGAGCTACATACTTGACAGATCAGTCCAACATATCCATGTAAAGAGACCTAGCTACATGGCAGAGGAGTACAAAATGTCCATATACAGAGATTTAGCTACATGGCAGGGTATTCCAATATTTCCATATACAGAGTTCTAGCTACATTGCAGATATGTCCAACGTGTCTATATACTGAGAGATAGGTATATGGCAGAGAAGATCGCTATGTTCATATACAGAGAGCTAACTACTTGGAAGATCAGTCCAACATATCCATGTACAGATAGTTAGCTATATGGCAGATGAGTCCAAAGTGTCCTTAAACAAAGAGCTAACTACATTGCAGGGTAGTTCAACATTTCCATATACAGCCTTCTAGGTACATGGCAGATGAGTCCATTATATCCATATATTGAGAGCTAGCTAAATGGCAGACAAGTCCAATATGTTCATATACAGAGAGCCACCTACTTCACAGTTCAGTGTAACATATCCATTTACAGAAAGCTAGCTACATGGCAGACGAGTCCAAAATGTCCATAAACAGAGAGCTAGCTACATGGCAGTGTAGTCCATCATTTCCATATACAGAGTTTTAGCCACATGGCTGATATGTAAAAGGTGTCCATATATTGAGGGCTACCTTCATGGCAGACAAGTGCAATATATTCATATACAGAGAGGTACCTACTTGGCAGATCAATTCAACATATCCATGTACAGAGAGGAAGCTACATGGCAGATGAGTTCAAAATATCCATAAACAGCGAGCTAGCTACATGCAAGGGTAGTGCAACTTTTCCATGTACAGAGTTCTAGCTACAAGGCAGATAAGTCCAACTCGTCTATATACAGAGAGCTAGCTACATAGCAGAGTAGTTCAACACTTCCATATATTGAGTTCTAGCTCTATGACAAATATGTCTAATGTGTCCATATACTGAGAAATAGTTATATGGCAGACAAGTCCAATATGGTCATATACAGAGAGTTACCTACTTGGCAGATGAACCCAACATATCCATGTACAGAGAGCTAGCTACATGGCAGACAAGTCCAAAATGTCCATAAACAGAGAGCTAGCTACGTGGCATGGTAGTGCAACATTTCCATATACAGTGTTCTAGCTACAAGGCAGGTAAGTCCAACTCATCTATATACAGAGATCTAACTACATGGCAGAGTAGTACAACATGTCCATGTACAGGGTAGTAGCTACATGGCAGATGAGTCCAACATGTCCATATACTGAGAGTTAGCTACATGGCAGACAAGTCCAATATGTTCATAAACAGAGAGCTACCTACTTTGTAGATCAGTGTAACATATCTATGTACAGAGAGCTAGCTACATTGCAGACGAGTCCAAGATATCCATATAGAGAGAGCTAGCTACATGACAGGGCAGATCAACATTTTCATATAAAGAGTTCTAGGTACATGGCAGATGTGACCAAGATGTCTATATATTGAGAGCTACCTTCATGACAAATAAGCCCAATGTGTTTATATATAGAGACCTTCCTACATGCAGATGAGAACAAACATACCCATGTACAGAAAGCTAGCTACATGGCAGACAAGTTCAAAATGTCCATATACAGAGAGCTAGCCACATGGCAGGGTAGTGCAACATTTCCATATAAAGATTTCTAGCTGCAAGGCAAACGAGAATAAGTTTTCTATATAGAGAGATCGAACAACGTGGCAGGGTAGTGCAACATTTCCATATACTAAGTTCTAGCTACATGGCAGATGTGTCCAACGTGTCCATATTTTGAGAACCACCAACAGGGCAGACAAGTCCAACATGCTCATACATAGGGAGCTACCTACTTGACAGATCAGTGCAACATAACCATGTACAGAGAGCTAGCTACATGGTAGACGAGTCCAAAATGTCCATATACAGAGAGTTAGCCACATGGCAGGTTATTGCAACATTTCCTTATACAGTGTTCTAGCTACAAGGCAGATGAGTCCAACTTGTCTATATACAGAGAGCTAGCTACATGGCAAAGTAGTGCAACATTTCCATATACAGAGTTCTAGCTACATGGCAGATGTGTCCAACATGTCCATGTAATGAGAGCTAACTACAT
>NW_006408949.1:785857-791706 GCF_000296735.1 Chrysochloris asiatica
AAAATGTCCAAATACAAAGAGCTAGCAACATGGAATGGTAGTGTAATATTTCCATATACAGAGTTCTAGCTACCTGTCAGATGTGTCCAAAGTGTTCATATACTGAGAATTAGTTACAAGGCAGAGTAGTCCAACATGTACATATTAATGGTACTACCTACATAGCAAATGTGTCCAATGTGTGCATATACTGAGATCCACCTCCATGGCAGACAAGGTCAATATGTTCATATAAAGAGAGATACCTCCTTGGTAAATCAGTCCAGCATATACATGGATTGAGAGCTAGATAAATGGCAGACAAGCCCAAATGTCCATATACAGAGAGTAATCTATATGGCAGGGTAGTACAACATTTCCATATACAGAGTTCTAGATAAATGGCAGATGTGTCCAACCTGTCCATATACTGAGTGCTCACTACAAGGAAGAGTAGTCAAACTGTCCATATACAGGATAGTAGCTACATGTTAGATGAGTCCAACATGTCCATATACTGAGAGCTAGCTACATAGGAGAGAAGTCCAATATGTCCATAAACAGAGAGCTAGCTGCTTGGCAGATGAGTCCAACATATCCATGGACAGAGATGTAGCTACATGGCAGACGAGTCCAAAAAGGCCAAATACAGAGAGCTAGCTACATGGCAGAGCAGTGCATAATTTCCATATACAGAGTTCAAGCTACATGGAAGATGAGTCCAAAGTGTCTATATACTGAGAGATCGCTACATGGCAGACAATTCCAATATGTTAATATACAGAGAGCTACCTAATTTTCAGATCAGTCCAACATATCCATCTACAGACAGCTAGGTACATGGCAAACGAGTCCAAAATGTCCATATACAGAGAGCTAGCCACATGGCAGACGAGCCTAATATGTTCATATACAGAGAGCTACCTGATTGTCAGATCAGTCAAACATATCCATGTACAGAGAGATGGCTAAATGGCAGGGTAGTGCAACATTTCCATATACAGAGTTCTAACTGCATGGCAGCATTGTCCAACATGTCCATATACTGAGAGCTATATACATGGCAGAGAAGCCTAATATGTTCGTATAGAGAGAGCTACCTGCTTGGCAGATCTGTCAAACATATCCATGTACAGAGAGATGGCTATATGGCAGGGTAGTGCAACATTTCCATATAAAGTGTTCTAACTGCAAGGCAGATGAGTCCACCTTGTCTATATAGAGAGAGTTAGCTTCATGGCAGAGTAGTGCAACATTTCTATATATAGACTTCTATATACATGGCAGTTATGTCCAATGTTTCCATATTCTGAGAGCTAGCCGACAAGTCCAGTATGTTCATATAGAGAGCTAGCAATTTGGCAGATCACGCCAACATATCCATGTACAGAGAGTTAGCTACATGGCAGACGAGACCAAAATGACCATATACAGAGAGATATCTACATAACAGACAAGTCCAATATGTTCATAAACAGAGATCTACCTACTCGGCAGGTCAGTCCAAAATATCCATGTACAGAGAGCTAGCTCCATAGCAGACAAGACCAAAATGACCATATACAGAGAGCTAGTTACATAGCATGTTAGTGGAACATTTCCATATACCGAGTTCTAGCTACAATGCAGATAAGTCCAACTTGTCTATATACAGAGAGCTAGCTACATGGCAGGGTAGTGAAACATTTCCATATACAGAGTTCTAGGTACAAGGCAGATGTGTCCAACTTGTCATTATATTGAGAGCTAGCTACATTGCAGAATAGTCCAACATGTCCAAATTCAGGATACTAGCTACACGGCAGATGTGTCCAACGTGTCCATATACTGAGAGCTACCTACATGGCAGACAAGTCCAATATGTTAATATACAGAAAGCTACCTACTTGGCAGATCAGTCCAACATATTCATTCACAGAGAGATATCCACATAGCAGACAAGTCCACAATGTACATATACAGAGAGCTAGCTACATGGCAGGGGAGTGCAACATTTCCATATTCAGAAATCAAGCTACAAGGCGGATGAGTACATCTTGTCTATATAGAGAGCTTGCTACATGGCAGAGTAGTGGAACATTTCCATATACAGACTTGTAACTACATGACAAATGTGTCCAACATGTCCATGTACTGAGAGCTAGCTACATGACAGAGTAGTCCAACATGTCCACATTCAGGGTACTAGCTACATGGCAGATGAGTCCAACATGTCCATATACTGAGAGCAAGCTCCATGTCATACAAGTACAATTCGTTCATATAAAGAGAGCTACCTACTTGGCAGGGTAGTGCAACATTTTCATAAATAGAGTTCTAGATACAAGGCAGATGAGTCCAACTTGTCTACATGCAGAAATCTAACTACAAGGCAGGTTAGTGCACCATTTCCATATTCAGACTTCTAGCTACATGGCAGATATATCCAACATGTCCATATACTGAGAGCTAGATATATGGCAGAAAACTCCAATATGCTCATATACAGAGAGCTATCTACGTGGCAGATCAGTTAAACATCATTTCCATATAAAGAGTTCAAGCTATATGGCAGATGAGTCCAAAGTGTCCATATACAGAGTTCTAACTTCATGGCAGATGTGTCCAACGTATCCATATACTGAATGTTACCTACATGGCAGACAAGTTCAATATGTTCATATACAGAGAGCTGCCTACTTGGCAGATCAGTTCAACATATCCATGTACAGAGAGGTACCTACATGACAGACAAGTTCAAAATGTCCATATACAGAGAGCTAGCTACATGTCAGGGTAGTGCAACTTTTCCATGTACAGAGTTCTAGCTACAAGGCAGATAAGTCCAACTCATCTATATACAGAGAGCTAGCTATATGGCAGAGTAGCGCAACACTTCCATATATGGAGTTCTAGCACTAGGAAAATGTGTCTAACGTGTCCATATACTGAGAGCTATCTATATGGCAGACAAGTCCAATGTGTTCATATACAGTGAGCTACCTACTTGACAGATCAGTCCAACATATCCTTGAACGGAGAGTTAGGTATATGGCAGAGGAGTCCAAAATGTCCATATACAGAGAGTTAGCTACGTGGCAGAGTAGTGCAACATTTCCATATACAGAGTTCTAGCTACATGGCAGATATATCCAACATGTCCATATACTGAGAGCTAGATATATGGCAGAGAAGTCCAATATGTTCATATACAGAGAGCTATCAACTTGGCAGAACAGTTAAACATATCAATGTACAGATAGCTGGCTACATGGCAGAGGAGTGTATCATTTCCATATACAGAGTTCAAGCTATATGGCAGATGAGTCCAAAGTGTCCATATACAGAGTTCTAACTACATGACAGATGTGTCCAACATATCCATATACTGAATGTTACCTACATGGCAGACAAGTCCAATATGTTCATATACAGAGAGCTGCCTACTTGGCAGATCAGTTCAACATGTCCATGTACAGAGAGGTACCTGCATGACAGACAAGTTCAAAATGTCCATATACAGAGAGCTAGCTACATTGCATGGTTGTGCAACTTTTCCATGTACAGAGTTCTAGCTACAAGGCAGATAAGTCCAACTCATCTATATACAGAGAGCTAGCTACATGGCAGGATAGTGAAACATTTCCATATATAGAGTTCTAGGTACAAGGTAGATGTGTCCAACTTGTCATTATATTGAGAGCTAGCTACATTGCAGAATAGTCCAACATGTCCAAATTCAGGATACTAGTTACATGGTAGATGTGTCCAACATGTCCATATACTGAGAGCTACCTACATGGCAGACAAGTCCAATATGTTAATATACAGAAAGCTACCTACTTGGCAGATCAGTCCAACATATACAATCACAGAGAGATATCCACATGGCAGACTAGTCCACAATGTCCATATACAGAGAGCTAGCTACATGGCAGGGGAGTGCAACATTTCCATATTCAGAAATCACGCTACAAGGCGGATGAGTCCATCTTGTCTATTTACAGAGAGCTTGCTACATGGCAGAGAAGTGCAGCATTTCCATATATAGACTTGTAACTACATGGCAAATGTGTCCAACATGTCCATGTACTGAGAGCTAGCTACATGGCAGAGTAGTCCAACATGTCCAGATTCAGGGTACTAGCTACATGGAAGATGAGTCCAACATGTGCATATACTGAGAGCAAGCTCCATGTCAGACAAGTACAATTTGTTCATATACAGAGAGCTACTTACTTGGCAGAGTAGTGCAACATTTTCATAAACAGAGTTCTAGATACAAGGCAGATGAATCCAACTTGTCTATATGCAGAAATCTAACTACATGGCAGGTTAGTGCACCATTTCCAAATTCAGACTTCTAGCTACATGGCAGATATATCCAACATGTCCATATACTGAGAGCTAGATATATGGCAGAGAAGTCCAATATGTTCATATACAAAGAGCTATCTACTTGGCAGATCAGTTAAACATATCAATGTACAGATAGCTGGCTACATGGCAGAGGCGTGTATCATTTCCATATACAGAGTTCAAGCTATATGGCAGATGAGTCCAAAGTGTCCATATACAGAGTTCTAACTACATGACAGATGTGTCCAACGTATCCATATACTGAATGTTACCTACATGGCAGACAAGTCCAATATGTTCATATACAGAGAGCTGCCTACTTGGCAGATCAGTTCAACATGTCCATGTACAGAGAGCTAGCTACAGGGCAGACGAGTCCAAGATGTCCATATAGAGTGAGCTAGACACATGGCCGGGTAGTGCAACATTTCCATATACAGAGTTCTAGCAAAAAGGCTAATGAGTCCGACATGTCTATATACAGAGAGTTAGCTACATGGCAGAGTAGTGCAACATTTCCATATACAGAGTTCTAACTACATGGCAGAATTGTCCAACATGTCCATATAATGAGAGCTATATACATGGCAGACAAGCCTAATATATTCATATAGAGAGAGCTACCTGCTTGGCAGGTCAGTCAAACATATCCATGTACAGAGAGATGGCTATATGGCAGGGTAGTACAACATTTCCATATACAGAGTTCTAGCTACAAGGCAGATGAGCCCACCTTGTATATATACAGAAGGCTAGCTTCATGGCAGAGTAGTGCAACATTTCCATATACAGACTTCTATATACATGACAGTGATGTCCAATGTTTCCATATACTGAGAGCTAGCTACATGGCAGTGTAGAGGAACATTTCCATATACAGAGTTCTAGCTACATGGCATATGTGTCCAACGTGTCCATACACTGAGACATATTTACATGGCAGAGAAGTCCAATGTGTTCATATATAGAGAGTTACGTATTTGACAGATCAGTCCAAAATATCCATGTACAGAGAGCTAGCGTCATGGCAGAGTAGTCCAACGTGTCCATATACATGGTACTAGCTACATGGCAGATGAGTCCAAAATGTTCATATAATGAGAGCTAGCTACATGACAGACAAGTCCTATATGTTCATATACAGAGAGCTACCTACTTGGCATATCAGTCCAAAATGCCCATTAACAGAGAGCTAGCTTCTTGGCAGGGTAGTGCAAAACTTCCATATACAGAGTTCAATCTACAAGTCAAATAAGTCCAATTTGTCTTTATACAGAGATCAAGCTACAATGCCGAGTTGTTTCCATATTCAGAGTTCTAGCTACATGACAGATATATCCAACGTGTTCACATACTGAGAGCTAGCTACAGGGCAGAGTAGTCCAACATATCCATATAGAGGGTACTCACTACATGGCAGATGATTCCAACATCTCCATAAACTGAGAGATAGCTACATTTCAGACAAGTCCAAAATGTCCATATACAGAGAGCTAGCTACATGGGAAAGTACTTCAACATTTCCATATACA
>NW_006408949.1:791806-803175 GCF_000296735.1 Chrysochloris asiatica
CAACATTTCCATATACAAAGCTCTAGCTTCAAGGCAGATGAATCCAACTTGCCTATATACAGAGAGCTACCTACATGCCAGAGTAGTGCATCATTTCCATATACAAAGATCTAGCTACATGGCAGATGAGTCCGACATGACCATATACTGAGAGCTATTTAAATGGTAGACAAGTCCAATATGTTCATATACAGAGAGCTTGCTACATGGCAGGGTAGTGCAACATTTCCATATACAGAGTTCCAGCTACAGGGCAGATATGTCCAACGTGTCCATATATTGAGAGCTACCAGCATGGTAGAACTGTCCATCATATCCATGCACAGGGAGATAGTGACATGTCAGACGAATCCAAAATGTTCATATACTGAGAGCAAGCTACATGGCAGAGTAGTCCAAAATGTTCATATACAGGGTACTAGCTACATTGCAGATGAGTTCAACATGTTCATAAACTGAGAGCTAGCTATATGTCAGACAAGTCCAATATGTTCATATACAGAGAGCTGCCTGCTTGGCAAATCAGTGTAACATATGCATGTACAGAGAGATAGCTACATGGCACACGAATCCAAAATGTCCATATACAGATAGATAGCCACATGGCAGTGTAGTGCAACATTTCCATATACACAGTTATAGCTACAAGGCAGATCAGACCAATTTGTCTATATACAGAGAGCTAGCTACATGGCAGAGTAGTGCAACACTTCCATATACAGAGTTCTAACTACATGTCAGATGTGTCCAATGTGTCCATATACTGAGAGCTAGCTACATGGCAGAGTAGTCCAATATGTTCATATACAGAGAGCTACCTACATGTCAGATTAGTCAAACATATCTATGTACAGACAGCTAGCTACATGGTAGACAACTCAAAAACATCCATAAAGAGAGCTAGCTAGATGGCACGGTAGTGCAACATTTCCATATAAAGAGTTCTAGGTACGTGGCAGATGTATCCAACGTGTTCATACACTGAGAGCTAGCTACATGGCAGACTAGTACAACATTTCCATATACAGAGTTTTAGGTACGTGGCAGATGTATCCAACGTGTTCATACACTGAGAGCTAGCTACATGGCAGAGTAGTCCAACATGTCCATATCCAGTGTAGTAGCTACACGGCAGATGTGTCCAACATGCCCATATACTGAGAGCCACCTAAAACACAGACAAATCCAATATGTTCATATACAGAGAGGTACATACTTTGCAGATCAGTGTATCCTGTATATGGGCATGTTATGCTACTCTGCAGTGTAGCTACCTCTCATTATATGGACACGTTGGACACATGTGTCATGTAGCTACAACTCTGTATATGGAAATGATGCACTACTCTGCCATGTAGCTAGCTCTCTCTATATAGACAAGTTGGACTAATCTGCCTTGTAGATAGAACTCTGTATATAGAATTCTTGCATTACCCTGCCTTGTAGCTACATCTCTGTATATGGATATTTTGGAATTGTCTGTCATGTAGCTAGCTCTCTGTACAATAATATGTTAGACTGATCTGACCAAGTAGGTAGCTCTCTGAATATGAACATACTAGATTTGTCTATCATGTAAGTGGCTTTCAGTATATGGACATGTTGGACACTTCTGCCTTGTAGCTATCACCCTGAATATGGACATGTTAGACTGCTCTGCCATGTAGATAGCTCTTGCATATGGGCACATTGGACACATCTGCCATGTAGCTAGAAATCTGTATATAGACAATTTGGACTCACCTGCATTAGAGCTAGATCCCTGTATATGGAAATGTTGCAATAACCTGCCATGTAGCGAGCTCTCTGCATATGTATATTTTGGACTCTTCTGCCAAGTAGCTAGCTCCCTATACATGGATATATTGAATTATCTGCCAAGTAGGTAGCTCTCTACATATGAACATATTGGACTTGTCTGCCATGTAGGTAGCTTTCAGTATATGGACAGCTTTGACACATCTGCCATGTAGGTAGATCATTGTATATTGAAATATTGCACTACTCTGTCATGTAGCTAGCTCTTTGTATATGGACATTTTGGACGTGTCTGCCATGTATATAGCTCTCTGTATATGGATATATTGGACTGATCTGTGAAGTAGGTAGCTCTATGTATATGAAAATATTGGACTGGTTTGCCATGTAGGTGGCTTTCAGTATATGGACACATTGGACACATCTGCCATGTAGCTCGAACACTATATATGGAAATGTTGCAATACTCATCCATGTAGCTAACTCTCTCTTTTTAGAAAAATTGGACTCATCTGCCTTGTAAGTAAAACTCTGTATATGGAAATATTGCATTACCCTGCCATGTCGCTTTCTCTCTGTATATGGACATTTTGGACTCATATGCCATGTAGCTAGCTCTCTGTACATGGATATGTAGGACTGATCTGTCAAGTAGGTAGCTCTCTGTATATGAACATATTGGAATTGTCTGCCATGTAGCTAGCTCTCAGTATACGGACATGTTGGGCACATATGCCTTGTGGCTAGAACTCTGTATATGGAAATATTGCACTACTTTACCATGTACCTAGCTCTCTATAGATAGACAAGTTGGTCTAATCTCCCTTGTAGCTAGAACTCTGTATATGGAAATGTTGCACTGCACTTCCATGTAGCTAGCTCTGTGTATATGGATATTTTGGACTCGTCAGTATATGCACACTTGGACACATCTGCTATGTAGCTAGAACTCTGTATTTGGAGGATTCCAACATTTCCATATACTGAGAGCTAGCTAAATGGCAGAGTAGTCCAACATATCCATATTCATGGTAGTAGCTACATGGCAGATGTGTTCAATGTGTTCATATACTGAGAGCCACCAACAGGGCCGGCAAGTCCAATATGTTCATATACAGAGACCATTCTACATGGCAGATAAGGCCAACATATCCATGTACAGAGAGCTAGCTATATGACAGATGAGTCCAAAATGTTCATATACAGGGAGCTCGCTATATTGTAGGGTAGCAAAACATTTCCATATTCAAAGTTCTAGGAACAAGGCAGATGAGTCCAACTTATCTATATACAGAGAGCTAGCTATATGGCAGAGTAGTGCAACATTTCCATACACGAGTTCTAGCTACATGGCAGATGTGTCCAACGTGTCCAAACACTGAGCGCTAGCTACATGGCAGAGCAGTCCAAAATGTCCATATTCAGGGTAGTAGCTATATGGCAAATGTGTCCAATGGGTCCGTATACTGAGAGCTAGCTACATGGCAGACAAGTCCAATATGTTCATACACAGAGGGCTACCTACTTGGCAGATCAGCCCAAAATATCCATGTACAGAGAGCTAGCTATATGGCAGACGAGTAAAAAATGTGTATACACAGAGAACTAGCTACATGGCAGGGTAGTGAAACATTTCCATATACAGAGTTCTAGCTACAATGCAGATGAGTCAATCTTGTCTATATACTGAGAGCTAGCTACATGACAGTGTAGTGCAACAATTGCATATACAGAGTTCTACCTACATGGCACATGTGTCAAACATGCCCATAAACTGAGAGCTAGCTACATGGCAGAAAAGTTGAAAATGTCCATATACAGAGAGTTAGCCACATGGCAGTGTAGTGCAACATTTCCATATACAGAGTTCTTGCTACAGATGAGTCCAACTTATCTATATACATAGAGTTAGCCAAATAGAAGAGAAGTGCAACATTTCCATATATAGTTTTCTAGCCACATGGCAGATGTGTCCAACGTGTCTATATACTGATTGCTAGCTACATGGCAGTGTATTCCAACATGTCTATATTCAGGGTAGTAGCTACATGGCAGATGTGTCTAATGGGTCCATTTACTGAGAACCACCTACGGGACAGACAAGTCCAATATGTTCATATACAGAGATCTACCTACTTGGCAGATCAATCCAAAATATCCATGTACAGAGAGCTAGCTACATGGCAGAGTAGTAAAACTTGTCCATATACTGGATACTAGCCACATCGCAGAGGAGTCCAACATGTCCTTATACTGAAAGCTAGGTACATGGCAGACAAGTCCAATATGTTCTTATATAGAGAGATACCTACTTGGCAGATCAGTCCAACATATCCATGTACAGAGAGCTAGCTACATGGCAGATGAGTCCAAAATGTCCATATACAAAGACTCTGTATATGCAACAATTCCATATATAGAGTTCTAACTACAAGGCAGATAAATCCAACTTGTCTATATACAGACATCTAGATACATGGCAGAGTAGTGCAACATTTCCATATACAGAGTTCTTGCTACATGGAACATTTGTCCAACATGTCCATATACAGAGAGCTAGCTACATGGCAGACGAGTCCAAAATGTCTATATACAGAGAGCTAGCCACATGGCACTGTAGTGATGCATTTCCATATACAGAGTTCTAGCTACAAGGCAGATGAGTCCAACTTATCTTTATACTGAGAGTTAGCTACATGGCAGAGTAGTGCAATATTTCCATATACAGAGTTCTAGCTACTTGGCAGATGTTTCCAACGTGTCCATATACCGAGACCCACATAGAGGGAAGAGAAGTCTAATATATTCATATACAGAGAGCTACCTACTTAGCAGATGATTCCAACATAGTCATGTACCGAGAGTTAGCTACATGGCAGACAATTCCAAAAAGTTGATATACAGAGAGCTAGCTACATGGCAGGATAGTGCAACATTTCCCTATACTGAGTTCTACCTACAATGCAGATATGTCAATGGTGTTCATACACTGAGCGCTACCTACATGGCAGACAAATCTAATATGTACATATAAAGATAGGTACATACTTGTCAGATCATTTCAACATATCCATGTACAGAGCACTAGCTACATGGCAGATGAGTCCAAAATGTCCATATACAGAGAGCTAGTCAAATGGCAGGGTATTGCAACATTTCCTTATACAAAGTTTTAGCTACAAGTCAGACGAGTACAACTTGTCTATATAGAGAGAGTTAGCTATATGGCATTGTAGTGCAACATTTCCATATACAGAGATCTAGCTACATGGCAGATGTGTCCAACGAGTCCATATACTGAGAGCTATTTACATGGCATAGTCCAACATGTCCATATTCAGGGTCGTAGCTACATGGCAGATGTGTTCAATGTGTCCATATACATAGAGTCACCAACATGACAGTCAAGTCCAATATGTTCATATACAGAGAGCTAACTACTTGGCACATCAGTCTAACATATCCATATACTGAGAACTAGATTCATGGCAGACGATTCCAAAATGTCCATATACAGAGAGCTAGCTATATAGCAGTGAAGTACAACATTTCCCTATACTGATTTCTAGCTACATGGCAGATATGTCAACGGTGTTCATATACTGAGAGCTACATGGCAGATGTGTCCAACGTGTCCATATACTGACAGCTAGCCGCATGGCAGACAAGTTCAATCTGTCCGTATACAGAGATCTACATGGTTGTCAGATCAGTCCAACATATCCATGTGCAGACAGCTAGCTACATGGCAGATGAGTCGAAAATGTCCTTTTAAAGAGTGCTAGCTACATGGCAGGGTAGTGCAACATTTCCATATACAGAGTTCTTGCTAAAGGCAGAAGAGTCCAACTGGTCTATATACAGAGAATTAGCTACATGGCAAAGTAATGCAACATTTCCATATAAAGAGTTTCAGCTACTTGGCACATGTATCCAACATGTCCACATCCTGAGAGCTAGCTATATGGCATAGTAGTCCAACATGTCCATGTTCAGGGTAATAGCTACATATCAGATGTGTCCAACGTGTCTGAATACTGAAAGCCAACTACAGGGCAGACAAGTCCAATATGTTCATATACAGAGAGTTACCTAATAGGAGGATCACTCCAACATATCCATGTTCAGAGAGATAGCTACATGGCAGAAGAGTCCAAAATGTCTCTATACAGAGAGCTAGCTACATGGCAGGCTAGTGCAACATTTCCGTATACAGAGTTCTAGTTACAAGTCAGAAGAATCCAACTTGTCTATATACAGAGAGCTAGGTACATGGCAGTGTAGTGCAACACTTCCATATACAGAGTTTTATCTAAATGGCAGATGTGTCCAACGTGTCCATATAATGAGAGCTAGCTATATGGCAGATAAGTCCAATATGTTCATATACAGAGACCTACCTACTTAGCGGATCAGTCCAACATATTCATATACAGAGAGCTAGCTACATGACAGATGAGTCCAAAATGTCCATATACAGAGAGCTAGCTACATGGCAGTGTAGTGCAACATTTCCATATACAGATTTCTAGCTACAAGGCAGATGAGGCCAACGTATCTATATATAGAGATCTAACTACATGGCAGGGTATTGCAAAATTTCCATATACAGAGTGCATTCTACATGCCGGATGTGTCCAACGTGTCCATATAATGAGAGCTAGTTGCATGACAGAGTAGTCCAACATTTCCATATACAGAGTTCTAGTTACATGTCAGATGTGTCCGACGTGTCCAATAGGTTCATATAGAAAGAGCTAAATACTTGTCATATCAGTCTAACATATCCATGTTACAGAGAGCTAGCTACATGGCAGACGAGTCCAAAATGTCCATATACAGAGAGCTAGCTGTATGGCAGAGTAGTGCAACATTTCCTTATACAGAGTTCTAGCTACAAGGCAGATGAGTCCAACATGTTTATATAACGAGAGCTAGCTACATGGCAGAATAATGCAACGTTTCATATGCAGAGTTCTAGCTGCATGGTAGATGTGTTCAACGTGTTCATATACTGAGAGCCAGCTACTTGGCAGAGTAGTCCAACATGTCCATATTCAGGGTAGTAGCTACATGGCAGATGTGTCCAACATGTTCCTATACTTTGAGCCACCTACAGGGCAGACAAGTCCAAGATGTTCATATGTAGAAAGCTACCTACTTGTCAGATCAGTCCAAGGTTTCCATGTACAGAGAGTTAGCTGCATGGCAGAGGAGTCCAATATGTCCATATACAGAGAGCTAGCCACATGGCAGGGTAGTGCAACATTTCCATATACAGAGTTCTAGCTATAAGGCAGATAAGCACAACTTGTCTATATACAGAGAGCTATATACATGCAGAGTAGGGCAACATTTCCATATACAGAATTCTGGCTACATGGCAGATGTGTACATCATGTCCATATTCTGAGAGCTAGCTTCAAGTTATAGAAGTCCAACATGTCCATATTCAGTGTAGTAGCTATGTGGCAGATGTGTGCAACGTGCCCATATACTTAGAGCCAGCTACAGGGCAGACAAATCCAACATGTTCCTATATAGGGAGCTATCTACTTGGCAGATCAGTCCACCATACCATGTACAGAGGGCTAGCAACTTGGCATATGAGTCCAAAATGTCCATATGTAGAGCGCTAGCCACATGGCAGGGTAGGGCAACATATCCAAATACAGAGTTCTAGCTACAAGGCAGATGAGTCCAACTTGTTCATATACAGAGAATTAGCTACATGGCAGAGTAGTGCAACATTTCCATATACATGATTCTAGCCACATGGCAGATGTGTTCAACGTGTCCATATACTGAGAGCTAGCTACATGGCAGAGTAGTCCAATATGTCCATATTCAAGGTAGCAGCTATATGACATATGTGTTCAACGTGTCCACATACTGAGAGCGACCTACAGGGTAGACAAGTCCAATATGTTCATATTCAGACACCTACCTCTTTGGCAGATCAGTGCAACATATCTAAGTGCAGAGAGCTAGTCACATGTCAGACGAGTCCAAAATGTCCATATACAGAGAGCTAGCCACATGGCAGGGTAGTTCAACATTTCCATATACAGAGTAATAGCTACCAGGCAGATGAGTCCAACTCGCCTATATACAGAGAGCTAGCTACATTGCAGAGTAGGGCAACATTTCCATATACAGAGTTTTAGCTACATGGCAGATGTGTCCAACGTGTCCATATACTGAGAACTAGCTATATGGCAGACAAGTCCAATATGTTCATACAGAGAGAGCTACCTACATGGCAGATCAGTCCAACATATCCATGTACACATAGCTAGCTACATGGCAGACGAGTATAAAATGTCCATATAAAGAGTGCCAGCTACACGGCAGGGTAGTGCAATATTTCCATATACAGAGTTCTAGCAACAAGGCAGATGAATCCAACTTGTGTATATACACAGTATAGCTACATGGCAAAGTAGTACAACATTTCCATATACAGAGTTCTAGCTACTTGGCACCTGTATCCAATGTGTCCATATACTAAGAGCTAGCTACATGGCAGAGTAGTCCAACATGTATATATTCGGGGTAATAGCTACATGACAGATGTGTCCAACGTGTCCTTATACTGAAAGCCACCTACAGGGCACAGAAGTACAATATGTTCATTTATAGAGAGCTACCTACTTGGAGGATCAGTCCAACATATCCATTTACAGAGAGCTAGCTACATGTCAGATAAGTCCAAAATATCCATCTATACAGAGTTAGTCACATGGCAGGATAGTGCAACATTTACATATACAGAGTTCTAGCTACAAGGCAGATGATTCCAACTTGTTTATATACAGAGAAATAGCTACATGGCAGAGTACTGCAACATTTCCATATACAGAGTTCTAGCTACATGGCAGATGTGTCCAACGTGTCCGTATACTGAGAGCTAGTTACATGACAGACATGTCCAATATGTTCATATAGAAAGAGCTACATACTTGTCATATCAGTCTAACATATCCATGTACAGAGAGCTAGCTACATGGCAGACGAGTCCAAAATGTCCATATACAGAGAGCTAGTTGTATGGCAGGGTAATGCCACATTTCCATATACAGAGTTCTAGCTACAAGGCAGATGAATCCAGCTTGTCTATATACAGAGAGCTAGCTACATAACAGAGTAGTACAACATTTCCATATCCAGAGTTCTAGCTACATGACAGATGTGTCCAACGTGTCCATATACTGAGAGCAAGCTACATGGCAGACAAGTTCAATATGTTCATATACAGAGAGCTACCTACATGGCAGATCAGTCCAACATATCCATGTACAGAGAGCAAGCTACATGGCAAACAAGCCCAAAATGTTCATATACAAAGAGAAAGCCACATGGCAGTGTAGTGCAACATTTCCATATACAGATTTCTAGCTACAAGGCAGATGAGTCCAACTTGTTTATATACAGAGACCTAGCTACATGGCAGAGAAGTGCAACATTTCCATATACAGACAGCTAGCTACATGGCAGATTTGTTCAACGTGTCCATATAATGAGAGCTAGCTACAAGTTAGAGGAGTATAACATGTCCATATTCAGAGTAGTAGCTACATGGCAGATATGTCTAACGTGTCCATATACTTAGAGCTCCCTACAGGGCAGACAAGTCCAATATGTTCCTTTATAGAGTGCTACCTACTTGGCAGATCAGTCCAACATATCCATGCACTGAGTTCTAGCTACAAGGCAGATGAATCCAACTTGTCTCTAAACAGAGAGCTAGCTACATGGCAGAGTATTTAAGCACCTCCATATACAGAGTTCTAGCTACATCGAAGATGTGTCCAATTTGTCCATATACTGAGAGTCAACCAAATGGCAGACAAATCCAATATGTTCATATACAGAGAGCTACCTACTTGAGAGATTAGTCCAACTATGCATGTACAGAGAGCTAGCTACCAGGCAGACGAGTCCAAAATGTCCCTATACAGAGTGCTAGTTACATGTCATGGTATTGCAACATTTCCATATACTGAGTTCTAGCTACATGGCAGATGTGTCAACTGTGTTCCTGTACTGAGAGCTACCTACACGGCAGACAAATCCAGTATGTTCATTTACAGAGAGCTACATACTTGGCAGATCAGTCCAACATATCCATGTACAGAGAGCTAGCTACATGGCAGACGAGTCCAAAATGTCCATATATAGAGAGCTAGCTACATGGCAGTGTAGTGCAACATTTGCATATACAGATTTTTATCTACCAGATAGATGAGTCCAACTTGGCTATATATCGAGATCTATAAAGGGCAGGGTAGTGCAACATTTCCATATACAGAGTTCTAGCTGCATGGCAGATGTGTCCAACGTGTCCATATAGTGAGAGCTAGTTACAACACAGAGTTGTCCAACATGTCCATATTCAGGGTCGTAGATACATGGCAGATGTGTTCAACATGTCCATATACTTAGAGTCACCTACATGGCAGACAAGTCCAATATGTTCATATACAGAGAGCTCACTATTTGGAAGATCAGTCCTACATATCTATATACTGAGAGCTAGATTCATGGCAGACGATTCCAAAGTGTCCATATACAGAGAGCTAGCTACATGGCAGGGTAGTGCAACATTTCCCTATACTGAGTTCTAGCTACATGGCAGATGTGTCAACGGTGTTCATATACTGAGAGCTACCTACATGACAGACAAATCCAATATGTTCATATACAGAGAGCTGCATACAGAGGGTTTTATCATGAAGGGTGTCAGTTAAACGATGTGAGACAACTGCACAGATCTGGTGGAGGTGTTAATTGAAACCCAGATCATGGAGCGGTGCGGTGAGAGGTGTCTGGAGACTAGGTCTAAGGGGAGACGCTACCTAGCAGAAAGAGACTGCAGGGGCAGGCCAGGCTGTCATACTTACCCTGGACGCGAGAGCGCCTTCCTATCCTAACTGTTGGATCGTGGCTTAGAGGTAGGGTCAACCAACTTAGAGACTTACAAGCCCAGCCCATAGCGTCTCACCACAAACCAGTAGTCCCTGCTGCGCTTCTGCCTCTTAATTGACATCCAAGGACAGAAATCCCGCCTTTGAGCCAGACTTAAGGGCCCTAGCACAAGGAGATTCCTATTTAACAGCAACCACGCAACTGCCACTCTTCTGTCTGTCATGCTGTGGTGATTTGAATTGCTGTGATTCTGAGGGCTATGCCACCGGTATTTTAAATAACTAGCAGGGTCACCCATGGTGGACAGGTTTCAGATGAGCTTTCAAACAAAGACAGACTAGAAAGAAAGAGTGACAAACTACTTCGGAATTGCTAGTCACTGAAAACTCTATGAATAGCAGAGAAACATTGTTAGATACAGGACTGGAAAGTGGGAAGGTACTCAGAATGCGACTGGGGAAAAAAATTCCCTCCTCCAAGTAGAGAAAAGCTCACAGAACCTTGATTTGCTAATGGGCCACAAAACAAAATGAAGAGAAACAGCAGCTGAAAACATCCAATGAAAATCGGAACATGAAATGTATAAAGTATGAATCTGGGATAATTGGAAGTTGTCAAAAATGAAATGGAACGCATCAACATCGATATCTTAGGCATTAGTGAGCTGAAATGGACTGGTATTG
>NW_006408949.1:805562-808467 GCF_000296735.1 Chrysochloris asiatica
TTTTCAATAACCTCATATGGATGTGAAAGCTGGACAGTGAATAAGGAAGATCGTAGAAGAATTGATGCCTTTGAGTTGTGGTGTTGGAGGAGAATACTGAAAGTGCCATGGACAGCCAAAAGAAACAACAGATCTGTTTTGGAAGAAGTGCAACCAGAGTGTTCCTTGGAGGCCAAGATGGCTAGCCTTCGTCTCTCATACTTTGAACACATTGTCCAGAGAGAACAGTCGCTGGAGTAGGATGTCATGCTGGGTAAGATGGAGGGTCAGAAAAAAGAGGAAGACCCCCAATGAGATGGATCAGCCAGGTGACATCATTGATGGCATCAAGTGTGGCGGCGATAGTGAGGTTGGCCCAGGATCAGACATTGTTTCATTCTGTTATGCATGAGGTTGCTTTGAGTCAGTTCGACTCAATGGCACCTGACAACAACAACATACTTGTCAGATCAGTCCAACATATCCATGTACAGAGAGCTAGCTACATGGCAGATGAGTCCAAAATGTCCATATACAGAGAGCTAGCCACATGGAAGGGTAGGGCAACATTTCCATATACAGAGTTCTTGCTAAAAGGCAGATGATTCCAACTTCTCTGTACACAGAGAGCTAGCTACATGGCAGAGTAGTGCAACATTTCCATAAACAGAGTTCTAGTTACATGGCAGAAGTGTCCAACGTGTCCATATACTGAGAGCTAGCTACATGGCAGAAAAATCCAATATGTTCATATACAAAGAGCTACATACTTGTCAGATCTGTCCAACATATCCATGTACATAGACATAGATACATGGCAGATGAATCCAAAATGTCCCTATACAGAGAGCTAGCTACATGGCAGATGTGTCCAACTTGTCCATATACTGAGAGTCACCCAAACGGCAGACAAATCCAATATGTTCATACTCAGAGAGCTACATACTTGTCATATCAGTCCATCATATCCATGTACAGAGAGCTAGCTACATGGCAGACAAGTCCAAAATGTTCATATACAGAGAGCTAGCCACGTGTCAAGATTGTGCAACATTTCCATATACAGAGTTTTTGCTACAAGGCAGATGAGTCCAACTTTTCTATATACAGAGAATTAGCTACATGGAAAAGTAGTGCACCATTTCCATATACAGAGTTCCAGCTACTTGGCACATGTGTCCAACGTGTCCATATACTAAGAGCTAGCTACATGGCAGAGTAGTCCAACATGTCCATATTCAGGGTAATAGCTACATGGCAGATGTGTCCAACGTGTCCTTATACTGAAAGCAACCTATAGGGCAGACAAGTCCAATACGTTCATATACAGAGAGCTACCTATTTGGGGGATAAGTCCAACATATCGATGGACAGAGAGCTAGCTACATGGCAGATGAGTCCAAAAAGTCCATATACAGAGAGCTAGGCACATGGCAGGATAGTGCAACATTTCCAAATACAGAGTAATATCTATGAGACAGATGAGTCCAACTTGTCTATATACAGAAAGCTAGCTACATGGCAGAGTCGTGCAACATTTCCATATATAGAGTTCTAGCTACTTGGCAGATGCATCCAACATGTCCAGATACTGAGAGCCTCCTACATGGCAGACAAGTCCAATATGTTCATATACAAAGAGCTATGTACTTGTCAGATCAGTCCAACATATCCATGTACAGAGAGCTAGCTACACGTCAGACGAGTACAAAATGTTCATATACAAAGAGATAACAACATGGCAGGATAGTGCTACATTTCCATATATAGAGTTCTAGCTTAAAGGCAGATGAGTCCAACTTGTTTATATACAGAGAACTTGATACATGGCAGAGTAGTGCAACATTTCCAAATACAAAGTTCTAGCTACATGGCAGAAGTGTTCAATGTGTCCATATACTGAGAGCTAGTTACATGGCAGAGTAGTCCAACATGTCCATATTAAGAGTAGTAGCTACATGACAGATGTGTCCAATGTGTTCTTATACTGAGAGCCACCTAAAGGGCAGACAAGTTTAATATGTTCCTTTATAAAGAGCTACCACCTTGGCAGATCAGTACAACATATCCATGTAAAGAGAGTTAGCTACATGGCAGATGAGTCCAAAATGCCCATATACAGAGAGCTAGCCACAGGGCAGGACAGTGCAACATTTCCATGTACAGAGTTCTAGCTACAAGGCAGATGAGTCCAACTTGTCTATATACAGAGAGTTAGCTACATGCCAGAGTAGTGCAACATTTTAATATACGGAGTTCTAGCTACATGGCAGATGTGTCCATGGTGTCCATATACTGAGAGCTAGCTACATGGCAGAGTAGTCCAACATGTCCATATTCAGGATAGTAGCTATATGGTAGATGTGTCCAACGTGTCAGTATACTGAGAGCTAGCTACATGGCAGAAAAGTCCAATATGTTCATATACAGATCCGTCCAACATATCCACATACAGAGAGCTAGCTACATGGAAGACGAGTCCAAAATGTCCATATACAGAGAACTAGCTACTTGGCAGGGTAGTGCAACATTTCCATATACAGAGTTCAAACTACAAGGCAGATGAGTCCAACTTGTCTATATACAGAGAGGTAGCTACATGGCAGAGTAGTGTAACACTTCCATAAACAGAGTTCTATCTACATGGCAGATGTTTCCAACATGTCCATAAATTGAGAGCTAGCTATATGGCATACAAGTCCAATATGTTCATATACAGAGACCTACCTGCTTGGCGGATCAGTCCAACATATCCATTTACAGAGAGCAAGCTACATGGCAGATGAGTCCAAAATGTCCATATACAGAGCGCTAGCTACATGGCTGGGTGCTACATAGAAAAATGTGGCATCAGGATTGGAGGAAGACTCATTAACAACCTGTGATATGCAGATGATACAACCTTGATCGCTGAAAGTGAAGAGGA
>NW_006408949.1:809137-812918 GCF_000296735.1 Chrysochloris asiatica
GTTGGCCCAGGATCGGACATTGTTTCATTCTGCTGTGCATGGGGTCGCTATGAGTCGATTCTGACTAGATGGCACCTGACAGCAACAACAACAACAGATACATGGCAGAGTAGTGAAACATTTCCATATAGCTACATTGCAGATGTGTCCAACGTGTACATATATTGGGAGCAAGCTACATGGCAGACAAGTCCAATATGTTCATATACAAGGAGCTAAATACTTGTCAGATCAGTCCAACATATCCATGTACAAAGAGCTAGCTATATGTCAGACGAGTCCAAAATGTCCATATACATGGCAGGTTAATGCAACATTTCCATATACAGAGTTCCAGCTACAACGCAGATGACTGCAACTTGACTACATACAGAGAGCTAACTACAGGTCATGGTAGTGCAACAATTCCATATACTGAGTTCTAGCTACGTGACAGATGTGTCCAACGGGTCCATATACTGAGAGTTAGCTACATGGCAGAGTAGTCCAACATGTTCATATACAGGGTACTCACGACCTGACAGATGAGCCCAACATGTCCATATACTGAGAACTAGCTACATGGCAGAGTACTGCAACATTTCCATATACAGAATTCAAACTACATGGCAGATGAGTCCAAAATGTTCATATTCTGAGAGCTAGTTAAATGGAAGGATAGTGAAGCCTTTCCATATGCAGAGTTCAAGCTACATTGCTGATGAGTCCAAAGTGCTCATAAACATGGCAAATAATCCAACATGCCCTTATAAAGAGTATTAGCTACTGGGCTAATGAGTCCAACATATCCAAATACTGAGAGCTAGCAAGAGGGCAGAAAAGTCCAATATGATCATATACAGAGAGCTACCTACTTGTCAGATCAGTTGAACATATCCATGTACTGAGAGCTAGTTATATGGCAGACAATTCAAAATTTCCATATACAGAGAGTTAGCTACATGACAGAGTAGTGCAACATTTCCATATACAGAGTTCTAGCTACAAGGCAGATGACTGTAACTTGTCTATATACAGAGAGGTATCTACATTGCAGAGTAGGGTGTCATTTGCATATACAGAGTTCAAGCTACATGGCAGATAAGTCCAAAGTGTTCATGTACTGAGAGCTAGCTATATAGCAGGGTAGTGCAATATTTCCATATACGGAGTTCTAGCTACAAGGCAGATGACTCCAACTTGTCTATAACAGAGAACTAGCTACATCGCAGAGTAGTGCATCATTTCCATATAAAGAGTTCAAGCTACATGGCAGATGGGTCCAAAGTGTTCATATACTGAGAGCTATCTACATGGCAATGTATTGAAACATTTCCATATACAGAGTTCTAGCTACTAGGCAGATGAATAAACTTGTCTATATAAAGAGAGATAGCCTCATGGCAGAGTAGTGCATCATTTCTATATAGAGTTCAAGCTACATGGCAGAAGAGTCCAAGTTGTATTTGTACAGAGAGCTAGCTACATGGCAGAGCAGTGCATCATTTCTATATACATTTATATATACTAGCTACTTGGCTAATGATTCCAAGAAGTACATATAATGAGAGCGAGCAAGATGGCAGACAAGTCCAATATGTCCATATACAGAGAGCTACCTACCTGGCTGATTAGTCCAATGAATCCTGTACAGACAGCTAGCTACATGGCAGAGTAGTACAAAATTTCCATATACAGAGTTCTAGCTACATGGCAGATGTGTCCAACGTGTCCAGATACTGAGAGCCACCTACAGAACAGACAAGTCCAATATGTTCCTATACAGAGAGCTACCTACTTGGCAGATCGGTTGAATATATTCATGTACAGAGATCTAGCTACAAGGCCTAAGAATCAAAAATGTCCATATACAGAGAGCTAGCTACATGGCAAGGTACAACAACATTACATATACAGAGTTCTAGCTACAAAGTCCAAATTGTCTGTATACAGAGAGCTAGCTACATGGCTGAGTACTCCAACATGTCCATATTAAGAGATCAAGCTATATGACAGATGTGTCCAACATGGTCAGATACTGAGAGCCACCTACAGGGCAGACAAGTCCAATATGTTCATATACAGAGAGCTACATACTTGTCAGATCAGTCCAACATATCCATGTACAGAGATCTAGTTACATGGCAGACGAGTATAAAATATCCATATACAGAGAGCTAGCTACATGGCAGGGTAGTGCAACATTTCCTTATACAGACTTCTAGCTACAATGCAGATGAGTCCAACTTGTCTATATAAGGGGGCTAACTAAATGGCAGAGTAGTGCAAAATTTCCATATGCAGAGTTCTAGCTACATGACAGATGTGTCCAACGTGTCCATATACTGAGAGCTAGCTACATGACAGACAAGTCCACTATGTTCCTATACAGAGGGGTACCTACTTGACATATCAGTTCAACATATCCATGTACAGAGAGCTAGCTACATGACAGGGTAGTGCAACATTTCCATATACAGAGTACTAGCAACATGACAGATGAGTCCAACATGTCCGTATACTGAGATCAAGCTACATAAAAAAAGTAGTCCAACATGTCCATATCAAGGTTAATAGATATACAGCACATTAGTCCAGCATGTCCATAAAATGAGAGCTTGCAACATGGCAGACCAGTCCAACATGTCCATATACAGGGTACTAGCTACATAGCAGATGTGTACAACGAGTCCATATACTGAAAGCTAACTACATGGCAGACAAGTCCAATATTTTTATATACAGAGACCTAGCTACATGGTAGATCAGTCCAACAAAATCCATGTATAGAGAGCTAGCTACATGTCAGATGATTCCAAATTGTCCATATAGAGAGAGCTAGCTACATGGCAGATGAGTGAAACATTTCCAAATACAGAGTTCTAGATACATGGCAGATGGCCCAACGTGTCCATATACTGAGAGCTAGCTACATGGCAGAGTAGTCCAACATGTCCATATACAGTGTACAAGCTACAAGGCAGATGAGTCCAACTTGTCTATATACAGAGAGCTAGCTACATGGGAGAATAGTGCACCATTTCCATATACAGAGTTCAAGCCACATGTCAGATGAGTCCAAAGTGTTCATATATTGAGAGCTAGCTACATGGCAATGTATTAAAACATTTCCATGTACAGAGTTCTATCTACAAGGCAGATTCATACAATTTGTCTATATACAGAGAGCTAGCTTCATGACAGAGTAGTGCAACATTTCCATATACAGAGTTCTGGCTACATGGAAGATGGGCCCAACAAGTCAATATACTGAAAGGCAGCTACATGGCAGACAAGTCCAATATGTCCATATACAGAGAGCTAGCTACATGGCATGGTAGTGCAAAATTTCCATATACAGATTTCTAGCTACATGCCATATGTGTCCAACGTGACCATATACTGAGAGCTTGCTACATGGCAGAGTAGTTCAACATGTCCGTATACAGGGTAATAGCTACATGGCAGATGAGTCCAACATGTCCATATACTGCGAGCTATGTACATGGAGAAATAGGCCAACATGTCCATATACAGGGTAATAGCTACATGGCACATTAGTCCAACATGTCCATATACTGATAGCTAGCTACATAGCAGAGTACTGCATATTTTCCATATACAGAGTTCAAGCTGCTTGGCAGATTATTCCAAAGTGTTCATATACTGACAGCTACCTACATGGCTGATCAGTCCAACATATCTATGTACAGAGAGCTAGCTACATGGCAGACGAGTCCAAAATATCCATATACAGATAGCTAGCTAAATGGCAGGGTAGTGAACATTTCCATATACAGAG
>NW_006408949.1:813018-816377 GCF_000296735.1 Chrysochloris asiatica
TACAGATAGCTAGCTAAATGGCAGGGTAGTGAACATTTCCATATACAGAGTTCTAGCTACATGGCAGATGAGTCCAACTTGTCTATATACAGAGAGTTAGCTACATGGCAGGGTAGTGCAACATTTCCATATACAGAATACTAGAAACATGGCAGATGAGACCCACATGTCCATATACTGAGAGTTAGCTACATGGCCAATGAGCCCAGCATGTGTATATTTAGAAGGCTAGCTATAAGTCAGATGAGTCCAACATGTCTATATACAGAGACATAGCTACATTGCAGGGTAGTGCAACATTTCCATATATAGACTCCTAGCTACAAGACAGATGAGTCCTCCTTGTCTATATAGAGAGCTAGCTATAATTCAGAGTAGTGCATCATTTTCATATACAGAGTTCAAGCTATTTGTCAGATGAGTTCAAAGTGTTCATATACTGATAGCTAGCTACATAGCTGAGTAGTCCATCATGTCCCTAAACATGTTAGTAGGTACATGGCAGATGATTTCAACATGTCCATAAACTGAGAGCTAGCTACATGGCAGATCAATACAACATGTCCATATACCAGGTACTAGATACACAGCAGAGGTGTCCACCTTGTTCATATACTGATAGCTAGCTACTTGGTAGACAATTCCAATATGTTCATATACAGAGAGCTATCTACATGGCAGATCAATCCAACATATCCATGTACAGAGAGCTAGCTACATGGCAGAGTAGTTCAACATGACCATATACAGAGCACTAGCTACAAGTCATATGAGTCCAACTTGTCTATATCCAGTGACCTAGCTACATTGCGGAGTAGTACATGATTTCCATATACAGGGTTAAAGCTACATGGCAGATGAGCCCAAGGTGTTCATATATTGACAGCTAGCTACATGGCAGAGTAGTGCCACATATCCATATTCAGTGTATTAGCTACATGACAGATGAGTCCAACATGTCCATTTACTGAGAGCTAGATACATGGCAAACAAGTCCAATATGTTCATATACAGAGAGCTAGCTACATGGCAGGGTAGTGCAACATTTCAAGTAACATGGCAGATGAGTCCAAAGTGTTCATATACTGAGAGCTAGCTACACTATACTGAGAGCTAGCTACATAGCTGAGGAGTCCCTCATGTCCAAATAAACACTACTAGCTACATGGCAGCTTAGTCCATCATGTCCATATACTGAGAGCTACCTACATGGCATATCAATTCAAAAGATTTATGCACAGAGATCTAGCTACCTTGCAGACGAGTCCAAAACGTCCATATACAGTTAGCTACATGGCAGGGTAGTGCAACATTTCCATATACTGAGTTCTAGCTACAAGGCAGATGAGTCCAACTTGTGTATATACAGAGAGCTAGCTACATGGCAGACAAGTCCAATATGTTCATTTACAGAGAGCTATCTACTTGGCAGAGCAGTCCAACATATCCATGTATAGAGAGCTAACTACATGGCAGACGAGTCCAAAATGTCCATATACAGAGAGCTAGCTACATGGTAGGGTAGTGCAACATTTCAATATACAGAGTTCTAGCTAGAAGGCAGATGTGTCCAACTTGTCTATATACAGAGAACTAGCTACATGGAAGAGTAGTGCATCATTTTCCTATACAGAGTTCTATCTACATGGCAGATGTGTCCAACGTGTCCATACAATGAGAGCTAGCTACATGGCAGATGAGGTACCTACTTGGCTGATCAGTATAAGATATCCATGTACAGATACCTAGCTACATGGCAGACAAGTCCAAATTGTCCATATACAGAGAGCTAGCTAAATGGCAGAGTACAGCAACATTTCCATATACAGAGTTCTAGCTAAAAGACAGATGACTCCAACTTGTCTATATACAGAGAGCTAGCTACATGGCAGAGTAGGGCAACATTTCCATATACAGAGTTCTTGTAGCTAGAAGTCTGTATGGACAACATTGAGAAGTCTGTATATGGAATTGTTGTACTACCCTGCATATAGCTAGCTCTCTGTATATGGATATTTTGGGCACATCTTCCATGTAGCTAGTTCTCGTAGTGTTTATATTCTCACGATGAAATGCTCAGTCATGTAGCTAGTTCTCAGTATATGAACACTTTGGACTCATCTGCCAAGTAGCTTGAACTCTGTATATAGAAATGATGCACTACACTGCCATGTAGCTAGCTCTCTGTACATGGATATATTGGACTTATCTGCCAAGTAGGTAGCTCTTTGTATATGAACATATTGGACTTGTCTGCCATGTAGCTAGCTCTCAGTATATGGACATGTTGGAATCATCTACGATGTACCTAGTCCTCTGTATATGTACAGGTTGGACTGATCTGCCATGTAGGTAGCTCTCAGTATATACAAATGTTGGACTCATCTTCCTTGTAACTAGCACTCTAAATATACACATGTTGGACTCATCTGCCATGTAGCTAGAACACTGTATATGGAAATGTTG
Source organism: Chrysochloris asiatica (assembly GCF_000296735.1). Taxonomy (NCBI): domain Eukaryota; kingdom Metazoa; phylum Chordata; class Mammalia; order Afrosoricida; family Chrysochloridae; genus Chrysochloris; species Chrysochloris asiatica. The sequence goes on from NW_006408949.1 coordinate 815,485, forward strand.
CACTACACTGCCATGTAGCTAGTTCTCTGTATGTAGAGAAGTTGGACTCATCTGTCTTGTAGCTATAATTCGGTATATGGATATGTTACACTACCCTGCCATGTAGCTAGCTCTCTGTATATGAACATATTGAACTTGTCTGCCATGTAGCTAGCTCTCAGTATATGGTCATGTTGGATTCATCTGCCATGTAGCTATCTCTCAGTATTTGTACAAGTTGGACTCATCAGTCTTGTAGCTAGTAACTTGTATATGGACATGGTGGACTATTCTGCCCAGTAGCTAGCTCTCTGCATATGGACATTTTGGACTCATCTTCCATGTAGCTAGCTCTGTGTACATGAATAAGTTGGAGTGATCTACCACTAGGTAGCTGTGTGTATATGAACATTTGGGACTTGTCTGCCATGTAGCTAGCTCTCAGCATATGGACATGTTGGACTCATCTACCATGTAGCTAGAACTCTGTATATGGAAATATTGCACTTCTCTTCCACGTAGCTAGCACTTTGTATATGGACATTTTGGAATCATCTGAAAGGTAGCTAGATCTCTGTGCATGGATATTTTGAACTGATATGCAATGTAGGTAGCTCTCAGTATATGGACATGATGAACAAATCTACCATGTAACTACTACTGTTTACTTGAACATGATGGACTACTCAACCATGTAGCTAGCTCTCAGTATATGGACACTTTGGACTCATCTACCATGTAGCTTGAACTCTATATAAGGAAATGTTGCACTTCTCTGCCATGTAGCTAGCTCTCTGTATATAGATATTTTAGATGCATCTTACATGTAGCTTGCTCTCTGTGCATGGATATTTTGGACTGATCTGCCATGTAGGTAGCTCACAGTATATGGACACGTTGGACACATCTGCCAT
>NW_006408949.1:816562-824566 GCF_000296735.1 Chrysochloris asiatica
TATGAACATATAAGATGTGTTTTCCATGTAGGAAGCTCTCAGTATATGAACACCATTTACACATCTGACATGTAGCTAGAGCTCAGTATTCGGAAATGTTGCACTGCCCTGCCATGTAGTCATCTCTCTGTATATGGTCATTTTGGAATCCTCTGCCATGTAGCTAGCTCTCTGTACATGGATATGTTGGACCGATCTGCCAAGTATGTAGCTCTCTGTATATGGACATATTGGACTTGTCTGCCATGTAGCTAGTTCTCAGTATATGGACACGATGGACACATCTGTCATATAGCTAGAACTCTGTATTTGGAATTGTTGCACTACTCTGCCATGTAGCTAACTGTCTGTATATAGACAAGTTGGACTCATCTGCCTTGTAGCTAGAACTCTGTATATGGAAATGTTGCACTACACTGCCATGTGGCTAGCTCTCTGTATATGGACATTTTGTAATTGGCTGCCATGTAGCTAGCTTTCTGCACATGGATATGTTGCACTGATCAGCCAAATAAGTAGCTCACTGTATATGACCATATTGGACTTTTCTGCCCTGTAGTTGGCTCTCTGTATATGGGCACATTGGACACATCTGCCATATAGCTACTTCCCTGAATATGTGCCTGTTGTATTACTCTGCCATGTAGCTACCTCTCATTATGTGGACACTTTGGACACATCTGCCATGTAGCTTGAACTCTGTATATGGAAATGTTGCACTACTCTGCCATGTAGCTAGTTCTATTTACATTGATATGTTTGACTGATCTGCCAGGTGTTTGGTCTCTGTATAGGAACACATTGTACTCTTCTGACCTGTAGGTGGCTCTCAGTAAATGGACACGTTGGACACATCAGCCATTTAGCTACAACCCTGAATATGGACATGTTGGACTACTCTGACATGTAGCTAGCTCTCAGTATATGGACACGTTGGATACATCTGCCATGTAGCTTGAACTCTTTATATGGCAATGTTGCACTATTAGGCCATGTAGCTAACTCTCTGTATATAGACAAATTGGACTCATCTTCCTAGTAGCTAGAACTCTGTTTATGGAAATTTTGCACTACCCTGCTTTGTGGCTAGCTCTCTTTGTATATGGACATTTTGGACTCGTCTGCCATGTAGCTAGCTCTCTGTACATGGATATGTTCTACTGATCTGACAAGTATGTAGCTCTCTGTATATGAACATATTGGATTTTTCTGCCATGTAGGAAGCTCTCAGTATATGAATACCATTGACACATAGGCCATGTAGCTAGAACTGAGTACTGGGAAATGTTGCACTACCCTGCCTTGTGGCTAGCTCTCTTTGTATATGGACATTTTGGAATACTCTGCCATGTAGCTAGCTCTTTGTACATGGATATGTTGGACTGTCCTGACAAGTATGTAGCTCTCTGTATTTGAACATAATGGACTTTTATGCCATGTAGCTAGCTCTCAGTATATGGACACGTTGGACACATCTTCCATGTAGTTAGATCTCTGTATATGGAAATGTTGCTCTACTCTGCCATGTAGCTAGCTCTCTGTATATAGACAAGTTGGACTCATCTGACTTGTAGCTATAACTCTGTATTTGGAAATGCTGCAATATCGTGCCATGTAGCTAGCTCTCTGTACATGGATATGTTGGACTGATATGACCAGTATGTAGCTCTCTGTATATGGACATTTTGGACTCATCTACCATGTAGCTAGGTCTCTGTACATGAATATGTTGGTCTGATCTGCCAAGGTATTAGCTCTCTGTATATATATACATATTGGACTTTTCTACCCTGAAGGTAGCTCTTAGTATATGGACACTTTGGACACATTTGCCATGTACCTTCTATCATGAATGTGGACATGTTGGACTACTCTGCCATGTAGATAGCTCTCAGTATACGGACACTTTGGACACATCTGCCATGTAGCTAGAACTCTGTATATGGAAATATTGCACTACTCTGCCATGTAGCTAACTCTCTGTATATACACAAGTTGGACTCATGTACCTTATAGCTAGAACTCTGTATATGGAAATGTTGCAGTACTCTGCCATTTAGCTAACTCTCTCTATATACACAAGTAGGACTCATCTGCCTTGTAGCTAGAACTCTGTTTATGGAAATGTTACACTACTCTGCCATGTAGCTAGCTTTCTGTGTATGGACATTTTGGACTCGTCAGCCATGTAACTAGCTCTCTGTACATGGATATGATGGACTGATCTGACAAGTAGTTAGCTCTCTGTATATGAACATATTGGATTTGTCTGCCAAGTATATAGCTCTCAGTATATGAACACCATTGACACATCTGCCATGTAGCGAGAACTCAGTATGTGGAAATGTTGCACTACCTTGCCATGTGACTATCTCTCTGTATATGTACATTTTGGAATCATCTGCCATGTAGCTAGCTCTCTGTACATAGATATGTTGGACTGATCTGCCAAGTAGTAACTCTCTGTATATGAACATATTGTACTTATCTGACCTGTAGTTGGCTCTCAGTATATGGACACGTTGAACACATCTTCCATGTAGCTACTACCCTGAATATGGACATTTTGGACTACTCTGCCACGTAGCTAGCTCTCAGTATATGGACACATTGGACACATCTGCCATGTAGCTACTACTCTGAATATAGACATGTTGCACTACTCTGCCATCAAGCTAGAACTCTGTACATGGAAATTGTGGGTGTCTAGCCCAGCTCCGACCACTGTGTGAGTTACTTGAAGGAGAGTCGAGGATTAAAATCAGACAAGGGCCACAAGGCTAATGACCAGTGACAATGTTTATTGTAGTAACATGGTTTATATAGGAGTTTTAGCATTAGGTCATTGTTATTCTACCTAGTTACAATGTGTTCTGCAGTAACAAGGATATCATTACCAACTATGATACCAACCAGGATATGATTACATAAGTGTAAGTATTGTTTTAGCAACACTGAATCACACGGTTTTGGCACAATTTAAGTTCCCTTTTCCCAGAGACAGTTATTATTAATCAAAGAAAACCTATCCCAATTCTAGTCACAAGGTGGCATTTAGGTTTTATGCTTGATGGCCTCCTACACACCCCCTTATTTACTTATTTTAAAGGACGCTGCCTGTCTTAGGTGGTCAGTGCGAATCCTCAGTCTTACCCATCATGGAAACTCATTGCAGCATAAGGCAATGGCTCTGTCTAGGTTGACTGGGATTTCATCAATCCTTACCCATCTCTGGCTACACCTGCTGGATATTTTGACGGAGTGTCTTTAACTGTAGACCATGCAGACGACTCCACAGTGCTTTATACTGGTTAATTGCCTTTCAATGAAGGCAGGGGAGGAGGAAGCAAACAAAGATGACAAATATGCCAATAGCTAGAATGGGACCCCACAATTGAGAGAGGGAGGGTATAGTAGAGAACAAAGTTTTAAGGTTGCATAGAAGTTGCTTAGCTAGTTCTGCAGGTTTGCTGTCAAGGTGGGGAGCAGAGTGCATAGCAATTATTTGTGCATGTAACTCATTCCAATTTTGGCTGACATTTTCAGCAATCCATACTCCGTGCAGGTAAGCCTGTACCATGGGCCAAGGAAAGTCAGAGGCATTGTACACAAGTTTAGTCACACAAATGGAGTGATAATCAGCATGGCACGCAAGGCGTTGCCAAATCATGACCTGCTCCAAAGTGTCCCCAAATAAGTTAACAGTATCATATTGTCCATTCAGGCAATGTTCAATGGCCATCTCTCCCTTTCTATTTTTTAAATGAAGCGTATGAACTTTTTGTTGAACAGCTGTAATGGTCAACTTTAGACATGAAAAAATTAATATAAGTATGATTGCAAAAATAGATGCATTAATGATTAGTGTTCAAAAGGAACTAGTCGAGACTGTGTTCCTAATAGAATTGACTGAAGATGCAGCCACCTGTTCTAAGGAGGTGGATTGTAAGTGTGGCTGACTAATATATCTAATTTGTGAATGAAAAGCTTGCATATTGAATGAAATGTCTGAGTTGTTCCAAATGCCTGTAAGTTGACCCTGAATTTGAGGCCAGGTAATGTCTGTGCCATTGTAGGACAGAGGTGTTACACATATCCACTTGTAATTATGATGATATGCAATAGTGATCCTAGTTTTGATATTTTCTATGTGTGTTCCTAAGTAGAGAACAGCTTCTTCTGAAATGTTAGAACCCAATATAGATATGAAGGCTACTATTCCTAATATGAAAGTAGCTACAAATTGTTTGAGGCAACTTAACAAAGAGAATACAATCTCTAAAGTATATAAAGCAGGATTAGTATATCAGGGTTTTGACAGATTTATAGGTAACATGACAAAAGATGGATGTTTTACAATGATAAAAATATTAGGGGAAGATGAAGCATTAACACAAAACTATGTTTACAGTGTATATCATATAGAGAGCCAACATGGGTTATAGTTAAATTATTAGGGTGATTAGGGTACAAAATAGCAAACGGTGTAACTACAGAAGCTGTAACCAAGTAGGATTTATGGTTAATTTACCAAACTGCTTCAAAAATGTTCAAGGCAGTAAAAAGTTTGTATATATCATTTTAAGTTATTATAGAAGAGGAAGGGGTAACAACAAAACATGGCATAAACTAACTAAGCATTAACCAACTTCTAATTCTGACTGAGTTAGATTATAATTTGTATAATTAAAACTAGAATATGAAATAGACCAATTATGAATTAAACTGATGGAGTAGATAACACCTTTTATTAGCAAAACCATAAGAAAATCATTTAGGGAATCCTGTATAAAGACTTCTGATTGACTTCTCAGCAGTTGAGAATTGTTTACAAAATTAGGAATATTAGCTTAATGAGTGAAGTTGTTAGCTGTTATTCCTGATACCTGACAAGCAAGAATTACACGCATAGCAACAAAAAGAGTTTCTGTAGTTGCCTCAGCTCCCTAAGAGTTAACAGTTTTCACAGCACACTCCGTTAATCACTTCAATTGTTCTAGGTTAAAGCAGCTTGCTTGATTTTGCAGAGACAGACATTGGAGGGGAAAAATCAAAAGTCTAGCTTTTGGAGCCTGGAGGTGGTCCTGGTGGAGACATGCTTTCAGATGGCTTCTCAGTGAATGCTTCCATGCCTTGGGGAGTGGAAAGTGGCTGTCTTTTTGCCATAGGGTCGAATTAGTCGGTCTGGAATTCATATGGAGTGGTTTGTGTCCTATAAATGACTCTATCTTTGCCCCTTGGTTAGTAAGTAACACATGCAGATTATAAGAATTAGAAAGCAGATAAAGGGAGGTTTGTTACCAGTGATTAAAGGCAAAAATAACAGCAATCATCTTATGTCTTCTGTGCCAAAGTTTCCGCGGTTTGCTGCACATGAGAAATTTCTCTGATAAGACTGTTAGCAAAAATTGCTTCAACAGGTTCAGGGAGAGAATCATTGAGAAACTGCAAAGAGAAAGCCACAGAAGGTTCATTAATAAATTGAAGCAAGGGGTTATTGGGAAGGTGGGATAGAGTTTGTCCTGAAAAAAATTCAAAGGCAATTTGCCAAGCTGCATTGTCCTGCAAAAAAGTGGTTATTTACTCTGCAGTAAAATGACTGGTAATTTTAGAGAAATCTTTTCTAAATAACTCTCGGCTTTTTCTCCTACCTTTCATTATTGAAGTTATTCAAGGAGGTCTTTCATGAAGAGAAAGTCCCAATAACTCTGATGGAATTTGGCAGCTTTCTTTTTTACCTCAGCCTGATCTTTGGGGCTGAAGAAATCAGGAGAGTCAACTAAGATGCGACCAGCTGTAATAAGCAATAGAGAAACAAATTCCTGAAAAGGCTCATCCGGACCTTGATGCACTTTTGACAATTCAGTAGTTTGTTTGCCTGTATTGGGAATAGATTTCCAAGCTTTGTGCCCACACTGATTAATTTGGGCATAAGCAGGCATAGGATACATAATTTGCTTTTCAATTGTATTAAATTCTCCTTCACCCACGAACGTGTTAAATGTGGCTCCTCCATTCTGATGACTAAGATTAATGTCTGCTACACATTGAGCCTCATCATAAAATCCAGATTTTCACAGGAGATAATCACCTCCAGGAAGACAAGCACAAGTGACATTTTTCCAATCTATAGGAAGCAAAGCCTCCTCACAGCGTAATTCTATCAGAGCCTGGGTGAAAGGAGCATTAGGTCCATAATGTGCAAAAGACATTTTTAACTCCTTCAATCTTTTAAAAGGTATAGAACCATGGGCACGAGTCTCCAGATCTCTCCCTTCCTCATCTTGACCAACAGGTGCATGTACAATAGGGTCTGTTTGAAATCCTGACAAATCACCACCCTACTTTGCTCCATCAATCAATTCTGCTTGCACTGGAGTATATTTTGTTGTAACAATTTTTACTGTAACAGGAGCAATCACTGGGGCTTCTGATGGAACCACAGGAGCAGCCAAAGAAGCATCAGATTGAACAGTGGCGCAAGAGTTCAGGTGCAAAGGAGTTGGTGTTACACTTTGAGCCCTAGCCTCTCTCTGTTTGGCCAAATCAGCAAGAGCAGTACACCATTGTTTTTCCTCCTGCTTTATAGTCTCTTCATTCTGCTTTATAGCTTTGGTCAGTGCTTTCTTTTCTAACTTTAAATCTTTCAACTGACTTAGAAATTCTCTCCTCACTGACCGCAAATCTTCCTCAGGTAACTTTCCAGAAATTAATGAAGAATTAGACCTGCACTCAAGCGTTTCCTCCTTTTCCAGCCTGCACCCAGGCGCCTCCTCCTTTCTCGGCACTATTTAAGGTGCAATACTTCCTTTTTTGCTTTAACTGCATTTGTCTCTTTTACTTCTTTGTTCTCCGGTGCGGGTGCCATGACAGGGCGCGGCTTTTCATCTTCTCCTTGTTCTTTATTTATGCTGACTGGAAAAAGATCACTGGCCAGAGGATCTGGCCAGGCTTCGTTCTCACTATCCTCTTCCTTCCTATCTGTATGTATCACTTTTTCTAATTCCTTACTTAATTCCTTTTTCATACTTATAGTTTTCACAGATTGCAAATCAGGGTAAACAGGTGGAGGTGGAGCAGTTGGTTGTGGAGAACTTCCTCCCAGATGATTACAACCAAAATCAAAAGTATCTCTGAGAAGCCACCACAAACGAAACGCCTCTGCAGGCACCCAGGAGTGGCCATTCTTAGCATAATATTCCTGCAATTGCGAACTATCTGATTCCATAACTTAACATCATCTACTCCATCCTCAGGGAACCAAGGACAAACAGTATGTACAAAATCAGTAAATTTACAAAGTTGATTATAATCTACTTTTACACCTTTGCTGTGCAGGGTTTCTCTCAGCATATTTATATACCGTGCTTTTCCTAGTTTATTCCCCATGCTTACCTGATCAGATTGCCCTCCTACTCTATATGTGTCCACACGTGTCCTTTTTCATCCTATTTCCTCAGGAGGGTCCTTCGCGTTGTCTCCCGTATTTGAGCCTCCAAGTGGGAGTCAGATGTGGAGGTCTGAGACCAGGCCAGACCACTGCATGAGTTACTCGAAGGAAAGGTGAGGATTCAAATCAGGCAAGGGCCACAAGGCTGATGACCCATGACAATGTTTATTGTAGTAACATGGCTTATATAGGATTTTTAACATAAGGTCATCGTTATTCTACCTAGTTACAATGTTTTCTACAGTAATAAGGATATGATTACCAACCAGGCTACCAACCAGGATATGATTACATAAGTGTAAGTATTGTTATAGCAACACAGAATCACACAGTTTTGGCACAATTTAAGTTCGCTTTTCCCAGAGGCAGTTTATTATTAATCATAGAACACCTATCCCAATTCTAGTCACAAGGTGGCATTTAGGTTATATGCTTGATGGCCTCCTACAAGAAATGTTGCAGTACTCTACCATGTAGCTTGCTCTCTGTATATAGACTTCTTGGAGTCATAAGCCTTGTATCTAAAACTCTGTATATGGAAATGTTGCACTACC
>NW_006408949.1:825446-832298 GCF_000296735.1 Chrysochloris asiatica
AAATGTTGCACTACCCTGTCATGTGGCTAGCTCTCTGTATATCGACATTTTGTACTTGTCTGCCAAGTACCTAGCTCTCTGTATATGGATAAATTGGACTGATCTGCCAACTAGGTAGCTCCCTATATATGAACATATTTGACTTGTCTGCCCTGTAGGTGACTCTCAGTATATGGTCATGTGGGACACATCTTCCATGGACGTACTACACTGAATAAGGACATGTTGGACTACTCTGCCATGTAACTAGCTCTCAGTATATGGACACGTTGGACACATCTGCCATGTACCAAGAACTCTGTATATGGAAATGTTGCACTACTCTGCCATGTAGCTAACTCTCTGTATATGGACATTTTGGACTCGTCTGCCATGTAGCTAGCTCTCTATACTTGGATATATTGGACTGATCTGACAAGTATGTAGCTCTCTCTATATGAACATATTGGACTTGTCTGCCCAGTAGGTGGCTCTCAGTATGTGCACATGGGACACATCTGCCATGTAGCTAGAACTCTGTATATGAAAATGTTGCAATACTCTACCATGTAGCTTGCTCTCTGTACATGGATATGTTGGACTGATCTGCCAAGGAGGTAGCTCTCTCTATTTTAACATATTGGAATTTTCTGCCATGTAGGTGGCTCTCATTATATGAACATGTTGGACACATCTGCCATGTAGCTACTACCCTGCATATGGACATATTGGACTACTCTGCCATGTAGCTAGCTCTCAGTGTATGGACACATTGGACACATCTGCCATGTACCTAGAACTCGGTATATGCAAATGTTGCACTACTCTGCCATGTAGTTAACTCTCTTCATATAGACAAGTTGGACTCATCTGTCTTGTATCTACAACTCTATATATGGAAGTGTTGCAATAACCTTCCCTGTAGCTAGCTCCTGTATATGGACATTTTGGACTCACGTGCCATATAGGTAGCTCTCTGTACCTGGATATGTTGGACTGATCTGCCAATTAGGTAACTCTCTGTATATAAACATATTGGACTTCTCTGTCATGTAGCTACCTCTCTATATACAGACAAGTTGCATTCATCTGCCTTGTAGCTGGAACTCTGTATATGGAAATGTTGCATTACCATGCCATGTCGCTAGCTCTCTGTATATGGATATATTGTCGTTGTCTGACATGTAGCTAGCTCTTTGAATATGTATATGTTGGACTCCTCTGTGATGTATCTAGTACCCTCAATATGGACATGTTTTACTACTCTGCCATGTAGTTAGCTCTCAGTATATGGACACGTTGGACACATCTGCCATGTACCTAGATCTCTGAATATGGAAATGCTGCACTACTTTGCCATGTAGCTAACTCTCTGTATATAGAAAACTTGGACTCATCTGCCTTGTAGATAGAACTCTGTACATGTAAATGTTGCACTACCCTGCCATGTCGCTAGCTCTCTGTACATGGACATTTTGGACTTGTCTGCCTTGTAGCTAGCTCTCTGTACATGGATATGTTGTACTCCTCTGTGATGTAGCCAGTACCCTATATATGGACATGTTATACTACTCTGCCATGTAGCCAGCTCTCAATATAGGACATGTTAGACTCCTCTGTGATGTATCTAGTACTCTGTATATGGACATGTTGTAATACTCTGCCGTGATGTATCTAGTACTCTGTATATGGACATGTTGTAATACTCTGTCGTGTAGCTAGTACACTATATATGGACATGTTATACTACTCTGCCATGTAACTAGTTCTCAGTATATGGACTTGTTGGACTCCTCTACGATGTATCAAGTACTATGTATATGGACATGTTGTAATACTCTGCCATATAGCTAACTCTCAGTATAAGGACACGTTGGACACATCTGACATATAGCCAGATCTCTGTATATGGAAATGGTGCACCTCTCTGCCATGTAGCTAACTCTCTGTATATAGACAAGTTGGACTCATCTGCCTTGTAGATAAAACGCTGTATATAGAAATTTTGCACTACCCTGTCATGTAGGTATCTCTCTGTATATGGACATTTTGGACTCGTCTGCCATGTAGTTACCTCCCTATACATGGATATGTTGGACTGATCTAACAAGTAGGTAGCTCTCTGTATATGAACATATTGGACTTGTGTACCCTGTACGTGGATCTCAGTACATGTACACATTGCACACATCTGCATTTTAGCTACGACCCTGAATATGGACATGTTGGACTACTCTGCCATGTTGCTAACTATTTGTGTATGGACATTTTGGATTTGTTTGCCATGTAGCTAGCTCTCTATACTTGGATATGTTGGACTGATCTGAAAAGAATGTGGCTCTCTGAATATGAACATATTGGACTACTCTGCCATGTAGCTAGCTCTCAGTATAGGGACACATTGGACACATCTGCCATGTAGCTAGAATTCTGTATATGGAAATGTTGCACTACTATGCCATGTAGCTAGCACTCTGGATATAGGCAAGGTGGACTCATAAGCCTTGTAGCTAGAAATCTGTATATGGAAATGTCGCACTACCCTGCCCAGTGGCTAGCCCTCTGTATATGGACATTTTGGACTCGTCTGACATGTAGGAAGCTCTCCGTACATGGATATTTTGGACAGATCTGCCAAGTAGTTACCTGTCTGTATTAGAACATATGGGACTTCTCTACCCTGTAGGTGGCTCTCACTATATGGACACGTTGGACCATCTGCCTTGTAGCTACTACTCTGAATATGGACATGTTGGACTACTCTGCCATGTAGCTAGCCCTCAGTATATGGACACATTGGACACGTCTGCCATGTAGCTAGAACTCTGTATCAAGAAATGTTGCACTACTCTGCTATGTAGCTAGCTCTCTGTACATGGATATGATGGACTGATCTGCCAAGTAGGTTGGTCTCTGTATATGAACTTATTAGACTTGTATGCCGTGTAGTTGGATCTTAATATATGGACACGTTGGACTCATCTGCCGTGTAGGTACTACCCTGAATATGGACATGTTGGACAACTCTGCAATGTAGATTACTTCCAGTACATGGACACATTGGATACTTCTGCCATGTAGCTAGAACTCTGTATATGGAAATGATGCACTACCCTGTCATGTGGCTAGCTCTCTGCATATGGACATTTTGGACTCGTCTGCCATGTAGCTAGCTCTCTGTATGTGGATATGATGGAATGATCAGACAAGTATGTAGCTCTCTGTATATTAACATATCGGATTTGTCAGCCATGTAGGAAGCTCTCAGTATATGAATACAGTTGACACATCTGCCATGTAGCAAGAACTCAGTATTGTGAAATGTTGAACTACCCTGCCATGTAGCTACCTCTCTGGATATGGGCATTTTGGAATCGTAGGTCGCTCTCTGTATATGATCATATTGGTCTTGTCTGCCATGTGGATGACTCTCAGTGTATGTCAAGTTGGACATGTCTGCCATGTAGCTAGTACCCCGAATATGAACATATTGGATTTCCCTGCCATGTAGGACGCTCTCAGTATATGAACACCATTGACACATCTGCCATGTAGCTAGAAATCAGTATTGGGAAATGTTACACTACCCTGCCATGTAGATAGCTTTCTGTATATGGACATTTTGGAATCCTCTGCCATGTAGCTTGCTTTCTGTACATGGATATGATGGATTGATCTGACAAGTAGGTAGCTGTCTGTATATAAACACATTGGATTTGTCTGCGCTGTAGGTGGCTTTCAGTATGTGGACACGATCGACATATCTGCCATGTGGCTACTACCCTGAATATGGACATGTTGTACTACTCTGCCATGTTGCTAGCTCTCAGTATATGGACACGTTGGACACATCTACCATGTAGCTAGAACTCTGTATATGGAAATGTTGCACTACTCTGCCATGTAGCTAACTCTCTGTATATGGACATTTTGGACTCCTCTGTCATGTAGCTAGCTCTCTGTGCATGGATATGTTGGACTGATCTGCCAAGTAGGTAGCTCCATATATATGAACATATTGGACTTGTCTGCCCTGTAAGTGTCTCTCAGTATACGGACATGTTGGAAAAATCTGCCATGAAATTAATACCCTGAATATGGACATGTTGGACTACTCTGTCATGTAGCTAGCTCTTCAGTATATGGACACGTTGAACACATCTGCCAAGTAGCTAGAACTCTTTATAAGCAAATGTTGCACTATTCTGCCATAGAGCTAGCTCTCTGTATATGGACATTTTGGATATGTCCGCCATGTAGCTAGCTCTCTCTACATGGATATTTTGGACTGATCTGCTATGTAGTTAGCTCTCAGTGTATGGACCCATTGGAAAAATCTGCCATGTAGCTAGAACTCTGTATATGGAAATGTTGCTCTACAATGCTATGTACTAGTTTTCTGTAGATACACCAGTTGGACTCATCTGCCTTGTAGCTAGAACTCTGTATATGAAATGCTGCACTACAGTCTCATGTAGCTAGCTCTCTATATATGCACGTTATGGACTCGTCTGCCATGAAGATAGCTTTCTGTACATAGATATTTTGGACTGATCTGCACAGTAAGTAGCTATCTGTATATGAACATATTGGACTTGTCTGCCCTGTACGTGACTCACAGTATATGGACCCGTTGGACACATCTTCCATGTAGCTACTATCCTGGATATGGACATATTGGACTACTCTGCCATGTAGCTAGCTCTCAGTTATGGATATGTTGGATACATCTGCAATGTTGCTAGAATTCTGTATATGGAAATGTTGCACTACTCTGCCATCTAGCTAGCTCTCTCTATATAAACAAGTTGGACTCATCTGCCTTGTAGCTATAACTCTGTATATGGAAATGTTGCACTACTCTGCCATGTAGCTAGCTCTCTGTATATGGACATTTTGGACTTGTCTGCCATGTAGCGAGCTCTCTGTACATGGATATGTTGGACTGATCTGACAAGTAGGTAGCTCTCTGTATATGAACATATTAGACTTGTCTGCCATGAAGTTAGCTCTCAGTATATGGACATGTTGGACTCATTTGCAGTGAAGTTTGCACACTTTACATGGACATTTGGGACTGCTCTGCATGTAGCTAGCTCTCAGTGTTTGTATATATTGGACATATCTGTCATGTATCTAGATCTCTGTATATGGAAATGCTGCAATACTCTGCCATATAGCTAGCTCTCTGTATAAAGACAAGTTGGACATATCTGCCTGGTAGCTAGAACTTTGTATATGGAAATGTTACACTACTCTGCCATGTATCTAGCTCTCTGTATATGGACATTTTGGACTCGTCTGCCACGGAGATAGCTATCTGCATATGGATAGGTGGACTGATCTGTCAAGTGTGTAGGTCTCTGTATATGAACATATTGGACTTGTCTGCCATGTAGCTAACTTTCAGTATATGGACATGTAGGACACATCTTCCATCTGTACATGTATATGTTGGACTGATCTGAAAAGTATGTAGCTCTCTGTATATGAACATGTTGGATTTGCTTGTGGTATAGGTAGCTCTAAGTATATGAACACTGTTGACACATCTGCCATATAGTTAGAACTCAGTATATGGAAATGATGCACTACACTACCATGTAGGTACCTCTCTGTATATAGACATTTTGGACTCGTCTGCAATTTAGTTTGCTCTATGCACATGGATATTTTGGACTGATCTGCCATGTGGGAAGCTCGCACTATAAGGACACGTTGGACACATTTGCCATGTAGCTAGAACACTGTATATGGAAATATTGCTCTACACTGCCATGTAGCTAGCTCTCTGTATATAGACAAGTTGTATTCATCTGCCTTGTACCTTGAACACTGTATATGGAAATGTTTCAATACCCTGACATGTAGCTATCTCTCTTTATATGGACATTTTAGACTTGTCTGAATATGGATATGTTGGACTGATCTGCCATGTAGGTATCTTCTTTATATGAACATATTTGACTTGTCTGCCCTGTAGCTAGTTCTCAGTATGTGTATAAGTTGGACACATCTGCCATGTAGCTAGAAATTTGTATATGGAAATGTTGCACAGCTCTGACATGTGCCTAGCTCTGTACTCGTCTGCCATGTAGGTAGCTCTCTGTACATGGATATGTTGGACTGAACTGCCAAGTAGGTTGCTCTATTTAAATGAACATATTGGACTTGTCTGCTTTTAGCTGGCTCTCAGTACAAGGACACATTGGACACATCTGCCATGTAGCTACTACCCTGAATATGGACATGTTGGACTACTCTGTCATGTAGTCAGCTCTGAGTATATAGACATGTTGGATATATCTGACATGTAGCTAGAACTCTGTATATGGAAACGCTGCAATACTCTGCCATGTAGCAGGCCCTCTATATATAGACAAGATGGACTTATCTGTCTTGTAGATACAACTTTGTATATAGAAATGTTGCACTACAATGCCATGTACCTAGCTCTCTATTTATGAATATTTTAGAATGATCTGCCATGAAGGTAGCTCTCACTATATGGACACGTTGAATAAATCTGCCATGTAGCTAGAACTTTGCATATGGAGACGATGCTCTACACTGCCATGTAGCTAGCTCTCTGTATATGGACATTTTGTACTCGCCTGCTATGTACCTGGATCCCTGTAAATGAATATGTTGGACTGATCTGCCAAGTCGGTAGCTCTTTGTATATGAACATATTAGATTTGTCTGACCTGTAGGTGGCTCTCAGTATATGGACACGTTGGACACATCTGCCATGTAACTACTACCCTGAATATGGACATGTCGGACTGCTCTGCCATGTAGCTAGCTCTCGGTATATGGACAAGTTGAACACATCTGCCATGTACCTAGAACTTTGTATATGGAAATTTTCTT
>NW_006408949.1:834153-834940 GCF_000296735.1 Chrysochloris asiatica
TCCATGGATATGTTGGACTCCTCTGCGATGTTGCTAGTACCCTGTATATGGACAAGTTGTACTACTCTGCCATGTAGCTAGCTTTCAGTATATGGATATGTTGGACTCCTTTGCAATATATCTAGTACTCTGTATATGGACATATTGTAATGCTCTGCCATGTAACTAACCCTGAGTATAAGGACACGTTGGACACATCTGCCATATAGCTAGATCTCTGTATATGGAAATGCTGCACTACTCTGCCATGTAACTAACTCTCTGTATATAGACAAGTTGGACTTATCTGCCTTGTAGATTGAACTCTGTATATAGAAATGTTGCACTACGCTGCCATGTAGGTATCTCTCTGTATATGGATTCTTTTGGACTCGTCTGCCATGTAGTTACCTCTCTGTACAGGGATATGTTGGACTGATCTAACAAGTAGGTAGCTCTATGTTTATGAACATACTGTACTTCTCTGCCCTATAAGTGTTTCTCAGTATATGGACATGTTGGACACATCTGCCATGTAGCTACTACACTGAATATGGACATGTTGGACAACTCTGTTATGTAGCTAGCTCTCAGTATATGGACACATTGTACAAATCTACCATGTAGTTAGAATTTGGTATATGGAAATGTTAAACTACTTGGCTATGTAGCTAGCTCTCTGTATATAGTCAAGTTGGACTCATAAGTCTTGGAGCTAGAACTCTGTATATGGAAAAGTTGCACTACCCTGCCATGTAGCTAGCTCTCTGTATATGGACATTTTGGACTCGTCTGCCATGTAGCTAGC
>NW_006408949.1:835255-838138 GCF_000296735.1 Chrysochloris asiatica
ACCCTGCCATGTAGCAAGCTCTCTGTATATGGACATGTTGTACTACTCTGCCATGTAGCTAGCTCTCAGTATATGGACATGTTGGAGTCCTCTGCGATGTAGCTAGTAACTTTTATATGAACATGTTGTACTACTCTGTCATGTAGCTAGCTATCAGTATATGGACACATTGGACACATCTGCCATGTAGCTAGATCTCTGATTATGGAAACGTTGCACTACTCTGCCATGTAGCTAACTCTCTGTATATAGACACATTGGAGTCATCTGCCTTGTAGATAGAACTCTGTATATAGATATGTTGCATTACCCTGCCATGTAGCTAGCTCTCTGAATATGGACATTTTAGACAAGTCTGCCATGTAGGTAGCTCTTTGTACATGGATATGGTGTATTCATCTGTGATGTAGCTAGTACCCTATATATAGACATGTTGTACTACTCTGCCATGTAGCTAGCTCTCAGTATATGGACATGTTGAACTCCTCTACAGTGTATCTACTACATTTTAAATGGACATGTTGTAATATCCTGCCATGTAGCTAACTCTCTGTATATAGACATGTTGGACTCATCTGCCTTGTAGATAGAACTCTGTATATAGAAATGTTGCACTACCCTGCCATGTAGGTATTTCTCTGTATATGGACATGTTGTACTACTCTGCCATGTAGCTAGCTCTCAGTATATGGACATGTTGGAGTCCCCTGCGATGTAGCTAGTAAACTTTATATGGACATATTGTACTACTCTGTCATGTAGCTAGCTATCAGTATATGGACACGTTGGACACATCTGCCTTGTAGCTAGATCTCTGATTATGGAAATGCTGCACTACTCTGCCATGTAGTTAGAATTCTGCATATGAGAATGTTACACTACTCTGCTATGTAGCTAGCTCTCTGTATATAGTCAAGTTGGACTCATAAGCCTTGTAGCTAGAACTCTGTATATGGAAATGTTGCACTACCCTGCCATGTAGCTAGTTCTTTGTATATGGACATTTTGGACTCGTGTGACATATAGCTAGCTCTCTGTACCTGGATATGTTGGACTGATCTGCCAAACAAGTAGCTCGCTGTATATGAACATATTGGACTTGTCTGCCATGTAGCTAGCTCTCTAAATATGGACAAGTAGGACTCATCTGCCTTCTAGCTGGAACTCTGTATATGGAAATGTTGCTTTACACTGCCATGTAGCTTGCTCACTGTATATGTACATTTTGGACTCATCTGACTTGTAGCTAGCTCTCTGTATAAGGATATGTTGGCTTCCTCTGCGATGTAGCTAGTACCCTGTATATGGACATGTTGTACTACTCTGCCATTTAGCTAGCTCTCAGTATATGGACTCATTGGATATATGTGCCATGTAGCTAGATCTCTGTATATGAAAATGCTGCACTACTCTGCCATGTAGCTAACTTTCTGTATAAAGACAAGTTGGACTCATCTGCCTTGTAGATAGAACTCTGTATATAGAAATGTTGCACTACACTGCCATGTAGGTATCTCTCTGTATATGGACATTTTGGACTCGTCTGCCCTGTAGCTAGCTCTCTGTACAAGGATATTTTGTACTGATCTGCCATGTAGGTAGCTCTCAGTGTATGGACATGTTGGACACATCTGCCATGTAGCTAGAAATCTGTATATGGAAATGTTGCTCTACACTGATATGTAACTAGCTCTCTATAGATAGGCAAGTTGGACTCATCTGCCTTGTAGCTAGAGTTCTGTGTATGGAAATGTTGCACTATCCTGCCATGTAACTAGCTCTCTGTATATGGACATTTTGGACATGTCTGCCATGTAGCTAGCTCTCTGTGCATTTATATATTCGACTGATCTGCCATGTAGCTAGCTCTCTGTATATTGACATTTTGGACTCGTCTGTCATGGAGCTAGCTCTCAGTGCATGGATATGTTGGACAGACCTGCCATAAAGGTAGCTCTCTGTATATGAACATATTGGAATTATCTGCCATGGAGCTAAGTCTCTGTATATGTAGATAATTAAGTCATCAGACATGTAGCCAGATCTTTCTGTATGAACATGTTGGACTCATCTGTCTTGTAGCTAGTCCTTCATATATACACTTGTTGGACTCATCTGCCAAGTAGTTAACTCTCAGTATATTGCCATGTTGGACTCATCTGTCATGTAGTTAGTATTCTATATATGGACATGTTGGACTTCTGTACCATATAGCTAGCTCTCAGTATATGGACATGTGGGACTCATCTGCCATGTAGCTAGATCTCTGTGTATGGAAATGATGCATTACTCTGCATGTAGCTAGCTCTCTTTATATGGACATTTTGGACTCGTCTGCCATTTAGCAAACTCTCTGTGCATGAATAGTTGGACTGATCTGCCATATAGGTAGGTCTCTGTATATTAACATATTGGACTTTTCTATGTAGGTAGATCTCTATATATGAACATGTTGGACTCATCTGCCATGTAGCTAGTCCTCTATATATACGTTGTTGGACTCAACTGCCATGTAGCTAAATCTCTGTATGAATATTTTGGACACATCTACATTGTAGCTAGCCCTCTAAATATACACATGTTGAATTTATATGCCATGTAGCTGTCATTATATGGACATGTTGGCCTCATCTGCCATGTAGCTAGTACTCTCTATTTGGACATGTGCACTACTCTGCCTTGTAGCTGGCTCTTAGTTTATGGACACATTGCACTCATCTGCCATGTAGATAGAACTCTGTATATGAAAATGTTGCACTACTCTGCCATGTAGCTAGCTCTCTGTATATGGACATTTTGAGCTCGTCTGTCATATATTTAGCTCGCTTTGCATGAATATGTTTTACTGATCTGCCATGTAGCTAGCTCTCTATATATGAACAT
>NW_006408949.1:842103-843729 GCF_000296735.1 Chrysochloris asiatica
ATTTCAATTTTTATTCCATCAATTCCTGGTGCCTTGTTCTTTGCCACTTCTTTCAATGCACTTTGGACTTCCTCTCTGAGTATCATTGGCTCTTGTTCACATGGTATCTCTTGAAATGGTTGAACATTAACTAGCTCTCTTTATATGGACATTTTGGACTCGTCTTCCGTGTAGTTAGCTCTAGGAGCATAGATATTTTGAACTAATCTGCTATGTAGGTAGCTCTCTGTATACGAACATATTGGACTTCTCTTCCATGTAGCTAGATCTCTGTATATGGACATGTTGGACTCATTAGCCATGTAGACATCTCTCTCTGTATGAACATGTTTGACGCATCAGCCTTGTAGTTAGTACTCTGTATATACACAAGGTGAACTCATCTGCCATGTAGCTAGCTCTCAGTATATGGACATGTCGCACTCATCTGTCATGTATCTAGAACTCTGTATATTGAAATGTTGCAATACTCTGTCATGAAGCTCGCTCTCTGTATATGGACATTTTGGACTCATCTGCCATGTAGCTAGCTCTCTGTACATGGATATGTTGGACTGATCTGACCCATATGTAGCTCTCTGTACATGAACATATTGGACTTGTCTTCCATGTAGCTGGCTGTCTGTATATGGACATGTACTCAACAGACATGCAGCCAGCTCTTTCTGTATGAACATGTTGGACTCATCTTCCTTATAGCTAGTCCTCTATATATACACATGTTGTACACATCTGCCATGTAGCTAACTCTCAGTATATGAACATGTTGGATTTATCTGCCATGTTGCTAGTACTTTGTATATGGACATGTTGGACTACTCTTCCATGCAGCTAGCTCTCAGTAATGGAGACATTCTACTCATCTGCCATGTTGCTAGAACACTGTATATGGAAATATTGCACTACTCTGCCATGTAGCTAGCTCACTGTATATGGACATTTTGGTCTCATCTGCCATGTAGCTAGCTCTCTGTGATTGGATATGTTGGACAGATCTGCCATGTAGGTAGCTCGCTGTATATGAACTTATTGGACTTGTCTGACATGTAGCTATCTCTCTGTATATGGACATGTTTGGCTCATCAGCCATGTAGCCAGCTCTCACTATATGAACATGTTGGACTCATCTGCATTGTAGCTACTCCACTATATATATATACATCTTGGACTCATCTGCCATGTAGTTAACTCTCAGTATATGGGCATATAGGACTCATCTGCCATGTAGCTAGTACTCTGTCTATGCACATTTTGGACTACTCTGCCATGTAGCTAACTCATATTATATGGACACGTTGGACTCATCTGTCATGTAGCTAGGGCTCTGTATATGGAAATGTTGAACTTCTCTGCCATGTAGCTAGCACTCTGTATATGGACATTTTGTACTCATCTGCCATGTAGCTAGATGTCTGTGCATGGATATGCTGGACATAACTGACATGTAGTTAGCTCTCTGTATATGGACATGTTGGAGTCATCAGCCATGTAGCCAGCTCTCTCTGTATGAACATGTTGGACTCATCTGCCTTGTAGCTAGTCTTTTATATTTACACTTGTTGGACTCACCTGCCATGTAGCTAACACTCAGTATATAGACATCTTGCACTCATCTACCATGTAGCT
>NW_006408949.1:843829-845030 GCF_000296735.1 Chrysochloris asiatica
CTCTTTATATGGACATGTTGGACTACTCTGCTATGTAGCTAGATCTCAGTATATAGACACGTTGGACTAATTTCCAGGTAGCTATAACTCTGAATATGGAAATGTGGCACTACTCTGCCATGTAGCTAGCTCTCTGTATATGGACATTTTCGACTCATCTGCCATGTAGCTAGCTGTCTGGGCATGGATAAGTTGGACTGATCTGCCATGTAGGTTGCTCTCTGTTTATGACCATATTGGACTTCTCTGCCATATAGGTAGCAATCTGTATATGGACATGTTGGACTCATCAGTCATGTAGCCAGCTCTCTTTCATGTTAGACTCATCTGCATTGTAATTAGTCCTCTATATATATGCATGTTGGACTCTTCTGCCATGTAGCTAATTCTCAGGTTATGGACATGTTGTACTCATCTGCCCTATAGCTAGTACTCTATATATGGACATGTTGTATTACTCTGCCATGTAGTTAGCTCTCAGGATAGTGACACGATATTCTCACATGCCATGTAGTTAGAAGTCTGTATTTGGACATGTTTGACTACTCTGCCAGGTAGCTAGCTTTCAATATATGGACATGTTGGACTCATCTGCCATGGAGCTAGAACTCGCTATATGGACATGTGGGACTCATCACCCATGTAGCCATCTCTCTTTATGAACATGTTGGCCTCATCTGCCTTGTAGCTACTTTTCTATATATGTATGTTGTACTCATCTGCCATGTAGCTAACTCTCAGTATATGGACATGTTGGACTACTCTGCCATGTAGCTACTACTCTGTATTTGTACATGTTGGACTACTCTACCAAGGTTCTAGCCCTCAGTATATGGACATGTTGGACACATCTGCCATGTTGATAGAACTCTGTGTATGGAAATGCTGCACTACCCTGCCATATAGTTAGATCTCTGTATATAGACAAGTTGGACTCATCTGCCATGTAGCTAGCCCTCTGTACATGGATATGTTGGAATGATATGCCAAGTAGCTAGCTCTCTCTACGTGAACATATTGGACTTGTGTCCCATATATCTAGCTCTCAGTATATGGACACATTGGACACATCTGCCATTTAGCTAGAACTCTGTATATGGAACTGTTGCACTACACTGCCATGTAGCTAGCTCTCTGTATATGGACAAGTTGGAATCATCTGCTTTGTAGTTAGAACTCTGTATATGGAAATGGAGCACTA
>NW_006408949.1:846090-855064 GCF_000296735.1 Chrysochloris asiatica
CTGTATATGGACAATTTGGACTCGTCTGAAATGTAGCTAGATCTCTGTACACGGATATTTTGGACTGATCTGCCATGTAGGTAGCTCTCAGTATATGAACACGTTGGACACATCTGCCATGTAGCTAGAAGTCTGTATACGGAAATGTTTCACTCCCCTGCCATGTAGTTAGCTCTCTGTAAATGGATATTTTGGACTCATCTGCCTTGTAGCTAGAACTCTGTATATGGAAATGTTTCCCTACCTTGCCATGTAGCTAGCTCGCTGTATATGGATATTTTCTACTCGTATGACATGTAACAAGCACTCTGTACATGGATATGTTGGACAGATCTGCCAAGAAGGGAGCTCTCTGTATATGAACATATTTGACTGTCTGCCTTGTAGCTAGAACTCTGTATATGGAAATATTGCCCTACACTGCCATGTAGTTAGCCTTCTGTATATAGACAAGTTGGACTCATCTGCCTTGTAGCTAGAACTCGGTATATGGATATGTTACACAGAACTGCGAAGTAGGTAGCTCTGTGTTTATGAACATATTGGACTTGGCTGCCATGTAGCTATCTCTCAGTATATGGACATGTTGGACTCATCTGCCATGTAGCTAGTGCCCTGTATATGGTTATGTTAGACTACTCTGTCATGTAGCTATCTCTCTCAGTGTATGGACACATTAGACATATCTGTAATGTACTTCAAACTATGTATATGGAAATGTTGCACTACTCTGCCATGTAGCTATCTCTCTGTATATAGACAAGTTGGACTCATCTGCCTGTACCTAGAACTCTGTGTATGGAAATGTTGCACTACACAGCCATGTACCTAGCTCTCTGTATATGGACATTTTGGACTTGTCTACCATGTAGCTAGCTCTCTATACATAGATATGTTGAACTGATCTTCCAAGTAGGTAGCTCTCTGTCTAGGAACATATTGGACTAGCCTGCCATTTAGCTAGCTCTCAGTACATGGGCATGTTGGACTCATCTACATGTAGCTAGTAACCTCTATATGGATATATTGGTCTGCTCTGACATGTAGCTAGCTCTCATTGTATGGACAGGTTGGACACATCTTCCATGTACCTAGATCTCTGTATATGGAAATATTGCCCTACCCTGCCATGTAGCTAGCTCTCTGTATATAGACAAGATAGACTCATCTGCCTTGTACCTAGAACTCTGTATATGGAAATGTTGCACTACCTTGCCATGAAGCTATCTCTCTGTATATGGACATTTTTTACTCATCTGCCATGTAGCTAGCTCTCTGTACTTTGGATAATTTGGTCTGATCTGCCAAGTAGGTAGCTCTCTCTATATGAACATATTGCAATTGTCTGCCATGTATCTAGCTCTCAGTATATGGACACTTTGGACACATCTGCCATGTACCTAGATCTCTGTATTCTGAAATGTTGCACTACACTGCCATGTAGCTAGCTGCCTGTATATGAACATATTGGACTTGTTTGAAATGTAGCTAGCTCTCTGTTTATGGACATGTTGGACTCATCTGCCATGTAGTTAGTACCGTGTATATGAACATTTTGGACTGCTCTCCCATGTAGCTTGCTCTCAGTATATTAACATATTGGACTCGTCTGACATGTTGCTACCTCCCTGTGCATGGATATGTTGGACAGTTCTGCCATGTAGGTAGCTCTCAGTATATGGACACATTGGACACATCTGCCTTGTAGCTAGATCTCTGTGTATAGAAATGTTGCACTACCCTGCCATGTAGCAAACTCTTTGTATATGAGTATATTGGACTTGTCTTCCATTTAGAAAGCTCTCAGTATATGGTCATGTAGGACTCATCTGCCATGTAGCTAGAACTTTGTATATGTAAATGATGCACTACTCTGCCATGCAGCTATTTCTCTGTATATAGACAAGTTAGACACATCTGCTTTGTTGCTAGAACTCTGTATTTTGAAATGTTGCACTATCCTGCCATGTAGCTAGCTCTCTGATTATGGACATTTTGGTCTAGTCTGCCATGTACCTAGATCTCTGTACATGTATATGTTGGACTGATTTGCCAAGTAGGTAGCTCTCTGTATATAAACATAGTGGACTTGTCTGCCATGTAGCTAGCTCTCAGTATATGGGCCTGTAGGACTCATTAGCCAGGTAGATAGTACATTGTATATGGACATGTTGTGCTACTCTGACATGTAGCTAGCTCTCAATATATGGACAGATTGGACACATCTGCCATGTAGCTAGAATTTTGTATATGGAAATGTTGCACTACTCTGGCATGTAGGTAGCTCTCTGTATATAGACAAGTTGGAGTCATCTGCCTTGAAGCTAGAACTTTGTATATGGAAATGTTGCACTACCCTGCCATGTAGCTAGCTATCTTTATATGGAAATTTTGGACTCGTTTGCCATATAGCTAGCTCTCTCTACAAGGATATGTTGGACTGATCTGCCAAGTAGGTAGCTTTCTGTTTATGAACATATTGGACTTTTCTGCCATCTTGCTATCTCTCTGTACATGAATATGTTGGACTGATCTGCCAAGTAGGTAGCTTTCTGTTTATGAACATATTGGACTTTTCTGCCATCTTGCTATCTCTCTGTATATGGACATGTTGGATAAATTAATCAGGTCGCTAGTACATTTTAAATGGACATGTTGTGCTACTCTGTCATGTAGCTAGCTATCAGTATATGAGCTCTTTGGACTCATCTGCCATGTATCTTGAACTCTGTATATGGAAATGATGCACTACTCTGGCATGTAGGTATCTCTATGTATATAGACAAGTTGGACTCATCTGCCTTGTGGCTAGAACTCTGTCTATGGAAACATTTCAGTATCCTGCCATGTGGCTAGCTCTCAGATTATGAACATTTTGGACTCGTCTGAAATGTAGCTACCTCTCAGTATATGGAGATGTTGGACTCATCTGCCATGTAGTGAGTACCCTGTATAGGGATATGTTGGACTACACTGCCATGTAGCTATCTCTCAGTATATGAACACCTTGGACACATCTGTCATGTAGCTAGAACTCTGAATATGGAAATGTTGCACTACTCTGCCATGTAGCTTACTCTCTGTATGCAGACAAGTTGGACTTTTTTGACTTGTAGATAGAACTCTGTATATGGAAGTGTTGCACTACCTTGACATGTACCTAGCTCTCTGTTTATGGCCATTTTGGACTGATATGCCAAATAGGTAGCTCCCTGTATATGAACACATAGGGCTTGTCTGCCATGTAACTAGCTCTCAGTATATGGACATGTTGGACTCATCTGCCATGTACCTAGTACCCTGTATATGGACATGTTGGACTATTCTACCATGACGCTAGCTCTCTGTACATGGATATTTTGGACTGATCTGTCAAATACGTAGCTCTCTATATATGAACACATTGGACTTCTCTGCCATGTAACTATGTCTCAGTATATGTACACGTTGGACACATCTGCAATGTAGCTAGAACTCTGTATATGGAAATGTTCCTCTACACTGCCATGTAGCTAGCTCTCTGTAAATGGACATTTTGGACTCGTTTGTCATGTAGCTAGCTCTCTGTACATGGATATGTTGGACTGATCTAACAATTAGGTAGCTCTCTGTATATTAACATATTGGCATTGTCTGCCATTATGAGAGTAGCTGGCTCTCAGTATATGGAAACGTTGTACACATCTGCCATGAAGGTAGAACTCTGAATATGGACATGATGCTAGCACTCTGTAAATGGATAATTTTGACTGATCTGTCAAATACGTAGCTCTCTATATATGAACACATTGGACTTCTCTGCCATGTAATTATCTCTCAGTATATGGACATGTTGAACACATCTGCCATGTAGCTAGAATATAAACATATTGGAATTGTCTTCCATGTAGCTAGCTCTCAGTATCTGGACACACTGGACTCATCTGCCATGTAGGTAGAACTCTGTATATGAAAATGTTGCCCTACTCTGCCATGTAGCTAGCTTTCTGTATATAGACAAGTTGGACTCACCTGCCTTGTAGCTGGTACGCTGTATATGGAAATGTTGCACCACCCTGCTGTGTAGCTAGCTCTCTGTATATGGATATTTTGAAATTGTCTGACATGTAACTAGCCCTCTGTACATGGATATGTTGGACTTATCTGCCACGTAGGTAGCTCTCTGTATATGAACATATTGGACTTGTCAGCCATGTAGGTAGCTCACAGTATATGTACATGTTGGACACATCTGCCCTGTAGCTTCTACACTGAATATGGACATGTTGGACTACTCTGCCATGTAGCTAGCTCTCAGTATGTGGACACGTTGGACACATCTGTCATGTAGTTAGAACTCTGTATATGGAAATGATGCACTACACTGCCATGTAGCTAGCTCTGTATGTAGACATGTTGGACACATCTGCCATGTAGTTAGAACTCTTTATATAGAAATGTTGCACTAACCTGACATGTAGCTAGCTCTTTGTACATGTATATTTTGGACTCGTCTGCCATGTAGCTACCTCTCTATACATGGATATGTTGGACTGATCTGCCAAGTAGTTAGCTCTCTGTATATTAACATATTGGTCTTGTCTACCATGTAATTAGCTCTCAGTATATGGCCACCTTGGAAACATATGCCATGTGGCTAGGGACTCTGTATATGGAAATGTTGCACTACTCTGCCATGTAGCTAGCTCTCTGTATATAGAAACGTTGGACTAAACTGCCTTGTAGATAGAACTCTGTATATAGAATTGTTGAACTTCCCTGCCAAGTAGCTAGCTCTCTGTATATGGACATTTTGGACTTGTCTGACATGTATCTATCCCTCTGTATATGGATATGTTGGACTGATCTGCTAAGTAGGTGGTCCTCTTTACGTGAACATCTTGCATGTGTTGCCCTGTTGGTGTCTCTCAGTATATGGACATGTGGGACACATGTGTCATGTAGCTAGAACTCTGTATAGGGAAATGATGCAGTACTCTGCCATGTAGTTAGCTCTCTGTATATAGACCAGTTGAACTCATCTACCTTTTAGGATAACTCTGTATATGGAAATTTTGTACTACCCTGACATATGGCTAGCTCTCTGTATATGGACATTTTGAACTCGTCTGTTATGTAGCTAGCTCTCTGTAAATGGATATGTTGTTCTGATCTGCCAAGTAGGTAGCTCTCTGTATATGAATATATTGGGCTAGTCTGCCCTGTAGGCTGCTCTCAGTATATGTACACGTTAGACACCCTGAATATGGACATGTTGGACTACACTGCCATGTAGCTTGCTCTCAGTATATGGACACATTGGACACATGTGCCATGTAGCCAGAACTCTGTATATGGAAATGTTGCACTACTCTGCCATGTAGCTAATTCTCTGTATATAGACAAGTTGGACTCATCTGCCTTACAGCTATAACTCTGCACTTGATTGTCATGTGGCGACATTTTGGACTCATCTGTCATGTACCTAGCTTCTGTGCATGGATATGTTGGTATGATCTGCCAAGTAGGTAGCTCTCTGTATATGAACATATTGTACTTGTCTGCCATGTAGCTAGCTCTCAGTATATGGACACGTAGGACACATCTGCCATGTATCTAGAACACAGTATATGTAAATGTGGCACTATACTGCCATGTAGTTAGCTCTTTGTATATAGACAAGTTGCAGTCATCTTTCACCCGTGGAGCGTCTGGTAGTTTCAAACCGCTGACCTTAAGCTTCACAGACTGATTCGTACCACTACGCTACCAGAGCTCCATGCTCCCTATATGTGAACATATTGTATATTTCTGTCCTGTAGGTGGTTTTCAGTATATGGACACGTTGGACACATCTGCCATGTTTCTACTACACTGTATATGGACATGTAGGATTACTCTGCCAAATAACTAGCTCTCAATATATGGACACGTTGGACACATCTGCCATGTTTCTACTACACTGTATATGGACATGTAGGATTACTCTGCCAAATAACTAGCTCTCAATATATGGACACGTTGGACACATCTGCCATGTTTCTACTACACTGTATATGGACATGTAGGATTACTCTGCCAAATAACTAGCTCTCAATATATGGACACGTTGGACACATGTGCCATGTAGCTAGATCACTGTATATGGAAATGTTACACTACTCTGCCATGTAGCTTGCTCTCTGTATACAGACAAGTTGGACTCATCTGCCTTGTAGCTAGAACTCTGTATATGGAAATGTTGCACTTCCCTGCCATGTGGCTAGCTCTCTGTATATGGACATTTTGGACTCATCTGCCATGTACCTAGCTCTCTGTACATGGTTATGTTGGACTGATCTGACAAGTATGTAGCTCTCTGTATATGAACATATTGAATTTGTCTGCCATGTAGGTAGCTCTCAGTATATGAACACCGTTGATTCATCTGCATTGTAGCTAGAACGCAGTATAGGGAAATGTTGCACTACGCTGCCATGTAGCTAGCTCTTTGTATATGGACATTTTGGACTTGTCTGCCATGTATCTAGCTCTCTGTACATGGATATGTTGGACTGATCTGCTAAGTAGGTAGCTCTCTGTATAAGAACATATTAGACTTCTCTGCCATGTGGGTGACTCTTGGTATATGGACAAGGTGGAAACATCTGCCATGTAGCTACTACCCTGAATATGGACATATTGGACTACTCTGCCATGTAGCTAGCTCCCAGTATATGGACACGTTGGACAAATGTGCCATGTAGCTAGAATTCTGTATATGGAAAAGTTGCACTACTCTAACATGTACCTAACTCTCTGTATATTGACAAGTTGGATTTATCTGCCTTGTAGCTAGAACTCTGTACATGGAAATGCTGTACTACCCTGCAATGTGGCTAGCTCTCTGTATAGGTTCATTTTGGACTCATCTGTCATGTAGCTAGCTCTCTGCACATTGATATGTTACACTGATCTGCCAAGTAGGTAGCACACTGTATATGAACAAATTGGACTTGTCTGCCAAGTAGCTAGCTCTCAGTATATGGACACCTTGGACACATCTGCCTTGTAGATAGAACTCTCTGTATGGAAATGTTGCACTACCCCGCCATGTGGCTAGTGCAGGTTGGATACATCTATATGGACATTTTGGACTCTGCCATGTAGCTAGCTCTCCGTAAATGGATATTCTGAACTGATCTGCCATGTATGTAGCTCATTGTATATGAACATATTGGACTTGTCTTCCATGTAGCTAGCTCTCTGTAAATGGATATTTTGGATTCGTCTGCCATGTAGCTAGAACCCTGTATATGGAAATTTGGCACTACCCTGCCATGAACCTAGCTCTCTCTATATGGACATTTTGGACTCTTATGCCATGTAGCTAGCTCTTTGTACATGAATATGTTGGACTGATCTGCCAAATAGGTATCTCTCTGTATATGAACATATTGGACATATCTGCCATGTGGGCTACCCTCAGTATATGGACAAGTTGAATACATCTGCCATGTAGCTACTACCTTGAATATGGACATGTTGGGTTACTCTTCCATGTAGCTAGCTCTCAGTATATGGACACGTTGGACATATGTGCCATGTAGCTAGAACTCTGTATATGGGAATGTTGCACTGCTCTGCCATGTAGTTAACTCTCTGTATATAGACAAGTTGGACTAATCTGTCTTGTAGATAAAACTCTGTGAATAGAATTGTTGCACAAACCTGTCATGTAGCTGGCTCTCTGTATATGGACATTTTGGACTTGTCTGCCATGTAGCTAGCCCTCTGTACATGGATATGTTGGACTGATCTGGCAAGTAGGTTGCTGTTGTTGTTGTTAAGTGCCGTTGGGTCGGTTCCGACACATAGCGACCCTGTACAGGATTTCCGAGGGTGTAAATCTTTACTGGAATAGAAAGCCTCAGCTTTCTCCCGCGGAGCAGCTGGTAGTTTCAAACCATTGACCTTAAGGTTTGCAGCCCGATTCGTACCACTACACTACTAGAGCTCCATGCTCTCTGTATATGAATATATTGTATTTGTCTGCCCTGTAGGTGGCTCTCAGTATATGGACACGTTGGACACATCTGCCATGTTACTACTACCCTGAAAATGACATGTTGGACTACTCTGCCATGTAACTAGCTCTCAGTATATGGACACGTTGGACACATGTGCCATGTAGTTAGATCTTTGTATAAGTAAATGTTGCCCTACTCTACCACATGGCTAGCTCTCTGTATATGGACATTTTGGACTCATCTGCCATGTAGCTAGCTCTCTGTATATGGATATGTTGAACTGATCTGACATGTATGTAGCTCTCTGTATATGAACATATTGGACTTGTCTGCCATGTAGCTAGCTCTCTGTATATGGACAGTTTGGATTCTTCTGCCATGTAGCTAAAACTATGTATATAGAAATTTTGCACTACCCTGCCATGTAACTAGCTCTCTCTATATGGACATTTTGGACTCATCTGCTATGTAGCTAGCTCTCTGTAAATGCATATGTTTGACTGATCTGCCAAGTAGGTAGCTCTCTGTATAGGAACATAATGGACTTGTCTGAGAAGTAGATAGCTCTCAGTATATAGACAGGTTGGACACATCTGCGATGTATCTAGAACTCTGTATATTTAAATATTGCATTACACTGCCATGTAGTTAGCTCTCTATATATAGACAAGTTGCAGTCATCTGCCTTGTAGCTGCAAATCTGTATATGGAAATGTTGCATTACCCTGCCATGTGGCTAGCTCTCTGTATATGGACATTTTGGACTCGTATGACAAGTAGCAAGCTCTGTGTACATGGATATGTAGGTTTGATCTGCCAAGTTGGTAGCTCTCTGTATATGAACATATTGGACTTGTTTTCCATGTAGCTAACTCTCAGTATATGGACATGTTGGACTCATCTGCCATGTAGCTAGTAACCTGTATATGGACATGTTGGACTACTCTGACATGTAACTAGCTCCCAGTATATGGATATGTTGGAAA
>NW_006408949.1:855164-860461 GCF_000296735.1 Chrysochloris asiatica
TTAACAAAATTTTACTTGCTTGAGATATCAAAGAGATTGTCTGATGATTTCCGCATTCCGTTGGGTCACCTCTCTTTGGAATGGGCATAAACATTGATCTTTTCCAATCAGTTGGCTAGACAGTTGTCTTCCAAATTTCTTGGCATGTAGCTATGTAGCTAGCTACATGTATCTAGCTCTTTTATATGGACATTTTGGACTCGTCTGCAATGTAGCTAGCTCTCTGTACATGGATATGTTGAACTGATCTGCCAAGTAGGTAGCTCTCTGTATATGAACAAATTTTACTTGACTGCCATGTAGCTTGCTCTCAGTATATGGACATGTTGGATTAGTTTGCCATGGAGCTAGTACCCTGAATATGGACATATTGGACTGGTCTGACATGAAGCTACTTCTCAGTGTATGGACACGTTGTGTACATCTGCCATGTACCTCAAACACTGTATATGGAAATGTTGCACTAATTTGCCATGTAGATAGCTCTCTCTTTATAGACAAGTTGGACTCATCTGCCTTGTACCTAGAACTCTGAATATGGTAATGTTGCACTACCCTGTCATGTAACCAGCTCTCTGTAGATGGATATGTTTGACTGATCCTCCAAGTAAGTAGATCGCTGTATATGAACATACTGCACTTGTCTGCCATGTAACTAGCTCTCAGTATATGGACATGTTGGACACATCTGCCATGTAACTAGAAGTCTGAATATGGAAATGTTGCACTAACCTGACATGTTGTTAGATTTCTGTATATAGACAAGTTGGATTCATCAGCCTTGTAGATAGAAGTCTCTTTACGGAAATGTTGCACTACCCTGCCAAGTAGCTAGCTCTCTCTGTATGGATATTTTGGACTTGCCTGCCATGTAGTTGGATCTCTGTATATGGATATGTTGCACTGGTCCTCCAAGTAGGTAGCTCTCTATATATGTACATATAGGACTTGTCTGACATGCAGGAGACACTCAGTATATGGACATGTTGGACACATCTGCCATGTAGCTAATACACTGAATTTGGACATGTTGGACTACTTTGCCATGTAGCTATCTCGCAGTATATGGACACATTGGACATATCTGCCACGTAGCTAGAACTCTGTATATGGCAATGTTGCATTACTCTGCCATGTAGCTAACTCTCTGTACATGGACATTTTCGACTCATCTGACATGTAGCTAGCTCTCTGTGTAAGGATATTTTGGATTGCTCTGCCATGTAGGTAACTCTCAGTATATGGACATGTTGGACACATCTGTCATATAGCTAGAACACTGTATATGGAAATGTTGCACTACCTTGCCACTTAGGTAGCTCTCTGTATATGGACATTTTGGACTCGTCTACCATGTAACAAGCGTTCTGTACATGGACATGTTGGACTGATTTGCCAAATAGGTAGCTTTCTGTATATGAACATATTGGATTTGACTGCCATGTAGGTGGCTCTCAGTATATGGACATGTTGGACTCATCTGCCATGTAGACAGTATACTGTATATGGACATGTTGAACTACTCTGGCATGGAGCTAGCTCTCATTATATGGACTCGTTGGATATCTGCCATGTACCTACAGCTCTGTATATGAGAATGTTGCACTACTCTTCCATGTAGCTAACTCTGTCTATATAGACAATTTGATCTCATCTGACTTGTAGCTAGAAGTCCGTATATGGAAATGTTGCGCTACCTTGCCAAATAGCTATCTTTCCTTATATGGACATTTTGGACACATGTACCATGAAGCTAGCTCTCTGTACATGGATATGTTGAACTGGTCTGCCAAGTAGGTACCTCTCTGTAAATGAACATATTAGACCTGTCTTTCATGTAGCTAGCTCTCAAAATATGCACATGTTGGACTCATTTGACATGTAGCTAGTACCCAGTATATGGACATGTTGGAATCATCTGCCATGTTGCTCGACCTCTGTATTTGGAAATGTTGCACAACTCTGCCGTGTAACTAGCTGTCTGTATATAGACAAGTTAGACTCATGTGGCTTGTAGCTACAACTTTGTATATGGAAATGTTCCACTACCATGCTATGTGTCTAGCTCTCTGTATATGGTCATTTTGGTCTCGTCTGCCATGTAGCTAGCTCTCTGTACATGGATATGTTCGACAGATCTGCCAAATAGCTAGCTCTCTATATGGACATATTGGACTTGTCTGCCATATAGCTAGCTCTCAGTATATGGAAACATTGTACATCACTTCCATGTATATAGAAGTCTGTATATGGAAATGCTGTACTACTCTGCCATGTAGCGAGCTCTCTGTATATAGACAAGTTGGACTCATCTCCCTTGTAGATAGAACTCTGTATATGGAAATGTTGCACTACCCTGCCATATAGGCAACTCTCTGATCATGGATATGTTTGACTGATCTTCCAAGCAGGTAGCTCTCTCTATATGAACATATTAGACTTGTCTGCCATGTATCTATCTCTCAGTATATGAACATGTTGGACAATTCTGCCATGTAGCTAGAAGTCTGTATATGGAAATGGTGCACAAACCTGCCATGAAGTTAGATTTCTGTATATAGAAAAGTTGGACTCATCTGCCTTGTAGCTAGAACTCTATATTTGGAAATGTTGCACTATCCTGCCATGTAGCTAGCTCTCTGTATATGGACATTTTTGAATCGTCTGCCATGTAGCTGGCTCTCTGTACATGGATCTGTTGGACTGATCTGCCAAGTAGGTAGATCTCGTTTACGAACATATTGGACTTGTCTGCTAGCTATGTAGGTAGCTCTCTGTATATGGACATTTTGGACTCGTCTGCCATGTAGCTAGCTCTCTGTTCATGGATATGTTGGACTGATCTGCCAAATAGATAGCTCTCTATATGAACATATTAGGCTTGTCGGCCATATAGCTCGTTCTCAGTATATGGACTCATTGGACATCACTGACATGTATATAGAACTCTTTATATGGAAGTGTTTCACTACTCTGCCATGATGCTAGCTCTCTGTATATAGACAAGTTGGACTCATCTCCCCTGTAGCTAGAACTCTGTATATGGAAATGTTGCACTACCCTGTCATGTAGATATCTCTCTGTATATGGACATTTTGGACTCGTCTGCCATGTAGCTAGCTCTCTGTAAATGAACACTTTGGACTCCTCTGCCATGTATCTTGAACTCTTTATATGGAAATGATGCACTACTCTGCCATGTAGCTAGCTCTCAGTATATGGACTTGTTAGACTCATCTGCCATGTATCTAGTACACTGTATATGGACTTGTTGGACTACTCTGCCTTATAGAAAGCTCTCAGAATATGAACACATTGGACACATCTGCCATGTACTTAGAACTCTGTATATGGATATGTTGCACTACTCTTCCATGTAGCTAGCTCTCTGTATATAGACATGTTGAACTCAATTCCTTGTAGCTAGAATTCTGTATATGGAAATGTTGCACTACCCTGCCATGTAGCCAGCTCTCTGTACATGGATATGTTTGACTGATCTGCTAAGTAGGTAATTCGCTGTATATGAACCTATTGGACTTTTCTCCCATGTATCTAGCTCTCAGTATAGGGACATGTTGAACACATCTGCCATTTAGCTAGAAGTCTGAATATGGAAATGTTGCACTAACCTGCCATGTTGTTAGATTTCTGTATATAGACAAGTTGGTTTCATCTGCCTTGTAGCTAGAACTGTTTATGGAAATGTTGCACTATCCTGCCAAGTAGCTAGATCTCTCTATATGGACATTTTGGACTTGTCTGCCATGTAGCTGGCTCTCTGTACATGGATATGTTGGACTGATCCTCCAAGTAGGTAGGTCTCTGTATATGAACAATTTGTACTTGACTGCCATGTAGCTTGCTCTATGTATATGAACATTTTGGACTCGTCTGCCATATAGCTTGATCTCTGTACATGGATTTGTTGGACTGATCTGAAAAGTAGGTAGCTTTCTGTATATGAACATATTGGACTTCTCTGCCATGTAGCTAGCTCCCAGTATATGGACACGTTGGAAACATCTGCCATGTAGCTAGAATTATGTATATGGAAATGTGTCACTACTCTGCTATGTAGCTAGCTCTCTGTAGATAGACAACTTGGACTAATCTGCCTTGTAGATAGAACTCTGTATATAGAAATGTTTCACTACCCTGCCATGAAATTAGCTTTCTGTATATGGACTTTTTGGACTCATCTGCCACGTAGCTAGCTCTAATTACATGGATATGTTGTACTGACTTGACAAGAAGGTAATTTTCTGTATATGAACATATTGGACTTGTCTGCCATGTAGGTAGCTCTCAATATATGGACATCTTGGACACACCTACCATGTAGCTAGAACTCTGTATATGGAAATGTTGCACTACCCTGCCATGTAGCTAGCTCTTTTATATGGACATTTTGGACTGATCTGCAATGTAGCTAGCTCTCTGTACATGGATATGTTGAACTGATCTGCCAAGTAGGTAGCTCACTGTATATGAACATATTGGACTTGTCTGCCATGTATCTAGCTCTCAGTATAGGGACATGATGGATGCATCTGCCATGTAGCTAGAAGTCTGAATATGGAAATGTTGCACTAACCTGCCATGTTGTTAGATTTCTGTATATAGACAAGTTGGATTCATCTGCCTTGTAGATAGAACTCTGTTCACGGCAATGTTGCACTACTCTGCCAAGTAGCTAGCTCTCTCTATATGGACATTTTGGACTTGTCTGTCATGTAGCTGTATCTCTGTACATGGATATGTTGGACTGATCCTCCATGTAGGGAGCTCTCTGAATATGAACAAATTTGAGTTGTCTGCCATGTAGGAGACACTCAGTATATGGACACTTTGGACACATCTTCTATGTAGCTAATACACTGAATATGGACATGTTGGACTGCTCTGCCATGTATCTATCTCTCAGTATATAAACATGTTTTACATATCTGCCATATTGCTAGAACTCTGTATATGGAAATGTTGCACTACTTGCCATGTAGCTAACTCTCTATATGGACATTTTATACTCATCTTCCATATAACTAGCTCTCTGTATATGGATATATTGAACTGATCTGCCGAGTAGATAGCTCTCTGTATATGAACATATTGGACTTGTCTGCCTTGTAGCTAGCTCTCAGTATATGACCACAGTTGACATATCTGCCATGTAGATAGAACTCTGTATATGGAAGTGTGGCATTACTCTGCCATGCAACTAGCTCTCTGTATATAGACAAGTTGGACTCATCTGCCTTGTAGCTAGAACTCTGTATATGGAAATGTGGTACTAC
>NW_006408949.1:860561-866374 GCF_000296735.1 Chrysochloris asiatica
ACTCATCTGACATGTAGCAAGCTCTCTGTACATGGATATGTTGGACTGATCTGCCAAGTAGTTAGCCGTCTGTATATGAACATATTGGACTTGTCTACAATGTAGCTAGCTCTCAGTATATGGACATGTTGGACTCCTCTACGATGTAGCTAGTACCCTGTATATGGACATGTTATACTACTCTGCAATGTAGCTAGCTCTCAGTATATGGACATGATGGGCACATTTGTCATGTAGCTAGAACTATGTATATATAAATGCTGCACTACTCTGCCATGTAGTTAACTCTCTGTATATAGACAAGTTGGACTAATCTGTCTTGTAGATAGAACTCTGTATATAGAATTGTTGCACTACCCTGCCATGTGGCTAGCTCTCTGTATATGGACATTTTGGACTCGTCTGCCATGTAGCTAGCTCTCTCTACATGGATATGTTAAACTTATCTGACATGTATGTAGCTCTCTGTAAATGAACATATTAGACTTTTCTGCCATATAGCTAGCTCTCTGTATATGGACATTTTGGACTCGTCTGCCATGTTGCTAGAACTCTGTATATGGAAATTTTGCACTACCCTGCCATGTAACTAGCTCTCTATAAATGCATATGTTGGACTGATCTGCCAAGTACATAGCTCTCTGTATATGAACATATTGGTCTTGTCTTCCCTGTAGGTGGTTCTCAATATATGGACACGTTGGACATATCTGACATGTAATTAGTACTCTGAATATATACATGTTAGACAACTCTGCCATGTAGCTAACTCTCAGTATATGGACAAGTTGGACACATCTGCCTTGTAGATAGAACTCTGTATATAGAAATGTTGCACTACCTTGCCATGTGGCTAGCTCTCTGTATATGGACATTTAGGACTCATTGGACTACTTGGACAACTGCATTGTAGGTAGAACTCAGTATAGGGAAAAGTTGCTCTAACCTGCCATGTGGCTAGCTCTCTGTATATAGACATTTTGTACTCATCTGCCATATAGATAACTCCCTGTACATGGATATGTTGGAATGATCTTCCAAGTAGGTAGCTCTCTGTATATGAATATATAAGACTTGTCTTCCCTGTAGATTGCTCTCAGTATATGAACACGGACACATCTGCCATGTAGCTACTAACCAGAATACAGACATGTTGTACTTCTCTTTCATATAGCTAGCTCTCAGTATATGGACACGTTCTACACATCTACCACATAGCTAGAACTCTGTATATGGAAATGTTGCAATAACTTGCCATGTGGCTAGCTCTCTGTATATAGAAATTTTGGACTTGTCTGACATGTAGCTAGCTCTCTGTACATGGATATGTTGGACTGATCTGACTTATATGTATCTCTCTATATGAACATATTGGTCTTGTCTGCCCTGTAAATGCCTCTCAGTATATGGACATGTTGGATATATCTGCCATGTAGCTACTACCCTGAATATGGATATGCTGGACTACTCTGCCATGTAGCTAGCTCTCAGTATAAGGACACATTGGACACATGTGCCATGTAGCTACTACCCTGAATATGGACATGTTGGACAATTCTGTCATGTAGCTAGCTCTCATTATATGGACACATTGGACACATCTGCCATGAAGCAAGAACTCTGTATATGAAAATGTTGCACTACTCTGCCATGTAGCTAGCTCTCTGTATATAGACAAGGTGCACTCATCTGCCTTGTAGCTAGAACTCTGTTTATGGAAATGTGGCTGTACCCGGCCATGTGGCTAGATTTCTGTATATGGACATTTTAGAATCATCTGCAATGTAGATAGCTCTTTGTACATGGATATGTTGGACTGATCAGACAAGTATGTTGCTCTCTGTATATGAACATATTGGAATTGTCTGCCATGTAGCTAGCTCTCAGTATTTGAACACGTGGGAAACATCTGCCATTTAGCTAGAACTCTGTATATGGAAATGTTGCACTGCTCTGCCATGTAGCTAACTCTCTGTAAACAGAAAAATTGGACTCATTAGCCTTCTAGCTAGCTCTCTGTATAGAGACATTTTGTACTCATCTGCCATATAGCTAGCTATCTGTACATGGATATGTTTGACTGATCTCCCAAGTAGGTAGTCCTCTGTATATGAACATATTGGTCTTGTCTGCCATGTAGCTAGCTCTCAGTATATGGACATGTTGGACTCCTCTGCTATGTAGCTAGTATCCTGTATATGGACATGCTATAGTACTCTGCCATGTAGCTAGCTCTCAGTATATGGACACGTTGGACAAATCTGTGATTTAGCTAGAACTCTGGATATGTGAATGCTGCACTACTCTTCCATGTAGTTAGCGATCTGTATATAGACAACTTGGACTAATCTCTCTTGTAGATAGAACTCTGTATATAGAATTATTTCACAAACAAGCCATGTAGCTAGCTCTGTTTATATGGACAGTTTGAACTTGTCTGCCATGTAGCTAGCCCTCTGTACATGGATATGTTGGACTGATCTGCCAAACAGGTAACTCTCTATAAATGAACATATTTTATCTGTCTGCCCTGTAGGTGGCTCTCAGTTTATGGACATGTTTGACAGATCTGCCATGTAGCTAGAACACTGCACTTGAAAATGTTACACTACCCGGACATGTAGGTAGCTCTCTGTACATAGATAAGTTGGACACATATGCCTTTTTCCTACTACCCTTAGTATGGAAATGTTGTACTACTCTGCCATGTAGTTAGCTCTCAGTATATGGAAACGTTGCAAACATCTGCCATCTAGCTGTAACTCTGTCCTTGAAAATGTTACACTGCTCAGCCCTGTAGGTAGCTCTCTGTATATAGACAAGTTGAACACATCTGCCTTGTTCCTAATACCCTGAATATGGACATGTTGGACTACTCTGCCATGTAACTAGCTCTCAGTATATGGACACGTTGGACACATCTGCCATGTTGCTAGTACCCTGAATATGGACATATTGGATAACTCGGCCATGTAGCTAGCTCTAAGTACGTGGACACATTGCACACATCCTCCATGTAGCTAGAACTCTGGATATGGAAATGTTGCACTACTCTGCCATGTAGCTAACTCTTTGTATATAGACAAGTTGGACTCATCTGCCTTGTAGATAGAACTCTGTATATGGAAATGTTGCACTACCCTGCCATGTAGCTAGCTCTCTGTATATGTACATTTTGGACTCATCTGCCATGTATCTAGCACTCTGTACATGGATATCTTGAACTGGTCTTCCAAGTAGGTACCTCTCTGTAAATGAACATATTAGATTTGTCTTTCATGTAGCTAGCTCTCAAAATATGGACATGTTGGACTCATGTGACATGAAGCTAGTACCCAGTATATGGACATGTTGGATTGGTCTGCCATGTAGCTAGCTCTCAGTGTATGGACATGTTGGAATCATCTGCCATGTTGCTCGACCTCTGTATTTGGAAATGTTGCACAACTCTGCCATGTAGGTAGCTCTCTGTATATAGACAAGTTGGACTCATGTGGCTTGTAGCTACAACTCGGTATATGGAAATGTTCCACTACCATGCTATGTAGCTAACTATCTGTATATGTTCATTTTGGTCTCATCTGCCATGTAGCTAGCTCTCTGTACATAGATATGTTCGATAGATCTGCCAAATAGCTAGCTCTCTATATGAACATATTGGACTTTTCTGCCATATAGCTAGCTCACTATATAGACATATTGGACTTGTCTGCCATATAGCTAGCTCTCAGTATATGGAAACATTGTACATCACTGCCATGTATATAGAAGTCTGTATATGGAAATGCTGTACTACTCTACCATGTAGCTAGCTCTCTGTATATAAACAACTTGGACTCATCTCCCTTGTAGATAGAACTCTGTATATGGAAATGTTGCACTACCCTGCCATATAGGCAGCTTTCTGAACATGGATATGTTTGACTGATCTTCCAAGCAGGTAGCTCTCTCTATATGAACATATTAGACTTGTCTGCCATGTATCTATCTTTCAGTATATGGACATGTTGGACAATTCTGCCATGTAGCTAGAAGTCTGTATATGGAAATGTTGCTTTAACCTGCCATGTAGTTAGATTTCTGTATATAGAAAAGTTGGACTCATCTGCTTTGTAGCTAGAACTCTACGTTTGGAAATGTTGCACTATCCTGCCATGTAGCTAGCTATCTGTATATGGACATTTTTTAATCGTCTGCCATGTAGCTGGCTCCCTGTACATGGATCTGTTGGACTGATCTGCCAAGTAAGTAGCTCTCTGTATATGAACATACTGGACTTATCTGCCATTTAGGTAGCTCTCAGTATACGGACAGCTTCGACACATCTGCCATGTAGCTAGAACTCTGTATATGAAAATGTTGCAGTACCCTGCCATGTATTTATACCTGTATATGTAGACAAGTTTGACTCATCTGCCTTGTAGCTTGAAATCTGTATATGGAAATGTTGCCCTACCCTACCATATAGCTAGCTTTCTGTATATGGACATTTTGGACTCATCGGCCATATAGCTAGCTGTCTGTTCATGGATATGTTGAACTGATCTGACAATTAGGTACCTCTCTGTATATGAAAATATTAGACTTGTCTTCCATGTAGCTAACTCTCAAAATATGGATATGTTGGACTAATCTGACATGTAACTAGCACCCTGTATATGGACATGTTATACTTGTCTCCCATGTAGCTAGCTCTCAGTGTATGGACATGTTGGGATCATCTGCCATGTTGCTCAAACTCTGTATATGGAAATGTTGCTCAACTCTGCCATGTAGCTAGCTCTCTGTAAACAGACAAATTGATCTCATCTTCCTTCTAGCTAGCTCTCTGTATGTAGACATTTTGTACTCGTCTGTCATGTAGCTAGCTCTCTGTATATGTTGGAGTATATGGTAAGTAGGTAGCTCTCTGTATATGAACATATTGGAATTGTCTGCCATGTAGCTAACTCTCAATATATGGGCACGTTGGCCACATCTGCCATGTAGCTAGAACTCTGTATATGAAAATGTTGCTCTACACTGCCATATAGCTAGCTATCTGTATATAGACAAGTTGGACTCATCTGCCCTGCAGCTAGAACTCTGTATATGGAAATGTTGCACTACCTTGCCATTTAGATAGCTCTCTGTATATGGACATTTAGGACTCGTCTGCCATGTAGCTGGCTGTTTTACATGGATATGTTGGACTGATCTGAAAATTAGGTAACTTTCAGTATATTAACATATTGGACTTGTCTGCCATGTAGCTAGCTCTCAGTATATAGATACTTTTGACTCATCTGTTATGTAGCTTGAACTCTGTATATGGAAACAATGCACTGCTCTGACATGTAGCTAGGTCTGTATTTGGACTTTTTGAACTTGTCTGTCATGTAGGTTTATCTATGTACATGGATATGTTGGACTGATCTGCCAAGCAGCTAGCTCTCTATATATGAACATATTGGACTTCTCTCCTATGTAGCTAGCTCTCAGTACATGGACATTTAGGATTCATTTAACATGTATCAAGTATCCTGTATATGGACTTGTTGGAATACTCTGCCTTGTAGCCAGCTCTAAGTATATGGACACATTGAACACATCTGCCATGTACCTAGAACTCTATATATGGATATGTTGCACTACTCTTCTATGTAGCTAGCTCTCTGTAGATAGACAAGTTGGACTCATTTGCCTTGGACCTAGGACTCTGAATCTCGTAATGTTGCACTACACTGCCATGTAGCCAGCTCTCTGTACATGGACATGTTTGACTGATTTGCCAAGTAGGTAGCTCGCTGTATATGAACATATTGGACTTGTCT
>NW_006408949.1:874034-883672 GCF_000296735.1 Chrysochloris asiatica
CTCTCTGTATATAGACAAGTTGGACTCATCTGCCTTGTAGCTAGAACTCTGTATATGGAAATGTGGTACTACACTGCCATGTAGTTAGCTCTCTGTATATAGACGAGTTGGACTTATCTGACTTGTAGCTATAGCTCTGTATATGGAAATGTTGCACTACCATGTTATGTAGCTACCTCTCTGTATATGGACATTTTGGAATCATCTACCATGTAGCTAGCTCTCTTTACATGGTTATGTTTCACTCATCTGTCAAGTAGGTTGCTCCCCATGTATGAGCATGTTGGACTTGTCTGCCCTGTAGGTGGTTCTCAGTATATGGACACGTTGGACACATCTGCTATGTAACTAGAACTTTGTGTATGGAAATGTTACACTACCCTGCCATGTTGTTTGATCTCTATATATAGAAAACTTTTAGTCATCTGCCTTGCAGCTAGAAATCTCTATATGGAAATGTTGCACTACCCTGCATTTAGCTAGCTCTCTGTATATGGACATTTTGGACTCGTCTGCCATGTAGCTAGCTCTCTGTACATTGATATGTTGGACTGATCTTCCAAGTAGGTAGCTCTCTGTGTATGATCATATTGGAATTCTCTGCCATGTAGCTAGCTCTCAGTA
Organism: Chrysochloris asiatica; assembly: GCF_000296735.1. Classification (NCBI taxonomy): domain Eukaryota; kingdom Metazoa; phylum Chordata; class Mammalia; order Afrosoricida; family Chrysochloridae; genus Chrysochloris; species Chrysochloris asiatica. Next base: position 874,659 of record NW_006408949.1, read on the forward strand.
TATGGACATGTTGTGCAAATCTGCCATGGAGCTAGAACTCTGTATGCAGAAATGTTGGACTACCATGCCATGTATTTAGATTTCTGCATATGGACAAGTTGGACTCATCTGTCTTGTGCCTAGAACTCAGTATATGGAAATGTTACACTACCCTGCCATGTATGGACTGATCTGCCAAGTAGGTAGCTCTCTGTATATGAACATATTGGAGTTGTCTTCCATAAAGCTACCTCTCAGTATAGGTACATGCTGAACACATATGCCATGTAGCTAGAGCTCTGTATATGGAAGTGTTTCACTACTCTGCCATGTAGCTAGCTCTCTGTATACAGACAAGTTGGAATCATCTGCCTTGTACCTAGTACACTGTATATGGAAATGTTCCACTCTCCTGCCATGTATTTAGATCTCTGTATATAGACAAGTTGGACTCATCTGCCTTGTACCTAACTCTCAGTATATGGACACGTTGGACACATCTGCCAAGAACCTATAACTCTGTGTATAGAAATTTTACCCTACTCTGCCATGCACCTAGCTCTCTGTATATGGACATTTTGGACTCATCTGCCATGTATCTAGCTCTCAGTGCAAGGAAATGTTGGACTGGTCTGGCAAGTAGTTTGCTCTCTTATAAGAACATATTGGCCTTGTCTGCCACATAGCTAGCTCTCAGTATATGGACACGTAGGACACATATGTCATGTAGCTAGAAACCTATATATGGAAATGGTCCACTATTCTGCCATGTATCTAGCTCTCTGTACATAGACAAGTTGGACTCATCTGCCATGTAGCTAGAAATCTATATATGGAAATGTTGCACTACCCCGCCATGTAACTATCTCTCTGTATATGGATATTTTGGACTTGTCTACCATGTAGCTAGCTCTCTGTACATGGATATGTTGAAATGATTTGCCATGTAGGTAGCATTCTATATATGAGTATATTGGACTTGTCTTCCATGTAGGTATCTCTCAGTATATGGACATGTTGGACTAATCTACCATGTAGCTAGCTCTCAGTATATGGACATTTGGACACATGTGCCATGTTGCTAGAACTCTTTATATGGAAATGTTGCACTACCCTGCCATGTAGTTAGGTCTCTGTATATAGACAGGTTGGAATCATCTGCCTTGTAGCTAGAACTCTGTATATGGAATTTTGGACTTGTCTGCCATGTAGCTATCTCTCTGTACATGAATATGTTGGACTGATCTGCTAAGTAGGTAGCTTACCGTATATGAACAAATTGAACATGTCTGCCATGTAGCTAACTCACAGTATATGGACTTGTTGGACTCATCTGCCATTTAGCTAGTACCATGTATATGCACATTTTGGACTTCTCTGCTATGTAGGTAGCTCTGTGTATATGAACTCTTTAACGTCATCTGCCATGTAGCATGAATTCTGTATATTGAACTGATGCAATACTCTGCCATGTACTAGCTGCCTGTATATGAACATTTTGGATTCATCTTCCATGTAGCTAGTACCCTGTATATGGTCATGTTGGAATAATCTGCCAAGTAGATAGGTCTTAGTATATGGACACGTTGGACACTTTGCCATGTAGCTAGGACTCTATATGTGGACATTTTGGACTAGTCTGACATGCAGTTAGCTCTCTGTCCATGGATATTTTTGGACTGACCTGCCATGTAGATAGATCTCAGTATATGGACACGATTCACACATCTTCCATGTAGCTAGAACTCCAAATGGAAATGTTGCACTACTTTGTGATGTAGCTAGATCTCTGTATATGGACATTTTTGACTCGTCTGCCATGTAGCTAGCCCTCTGTAGATGGATATAATGGACTGATCTGCCAATTAGGTAGTTTCTGAACATGAACATATTGAATTTGTCTGTAATGTAACTAGCTCTGAGTATATGGACTTGTTGAACTCATCTGCCATTTAGTTAGTACCCTGTATATGGAAATGTTGCACTACTCTGTCATGTAGCTTGCTCTCTGTATATAGACTAGTTGGACTCATCTGCCTTGTAGCTACAACTCTGTATATGGAAATATTGCACTACCCTGCCATGTAGCTAGCTCTCTGAATATGGACTTTTTGGAAACATTTTCCACGTACCTAGAACTCTGTATATGGAAATGTTGTACTATACTGCCTTGTAATTAGCTGTCTGTATGTGAACATATTGTACATGTCTGCCATGTAGCTAGCTCTCAGTATATGCACATGTTGGACTCTTATGCGATGTAGCTAGTATCCTGTATATGGACATGTGACACTACCCTGCCATTGAGCTAGCTCTCTGTATATCGACAAGTTGGACTTATCTGCCTTGAAGCTAGACCTATGTATATGGAAATGTTGCACTACACTGCCATGTAGCTAGCTCTCTGTACATAGACAAGTTCAAGTCATCTGACTTGTATCTAGAAATCTGTAAATGGAAATGTTGCACTATCTTGCCATGTAGCTAGCTCTCTGTATATGGACATTTTGGACTTGTCTGCCATGTAGCTAGCTCTCTGTACATGGATATGTTGGACTGATGTGCCAAGTAGATATCTCTCTGTATATGAACATACTGGACTTCTCTGCCATGGAGCTAGCTCTCAGTGTATAGACATGTTGGACTCATCTGTCATGTAGCCAGTGCCCTGCATATGGACATGTTGGACTACTCTGTCATGTAGCTGGCTTTCAGTATATAAACATGTTAGACACTTCTGCCATGTAGCTAGAACGCTGTATATGGAAATGTTGCACTACTCTCCAGGTAGCTAGCTCTCTGTATATGAACATATTGGTCTTCTCTGCCATGTAGCTAGCTCTCAGTATATGGACATGTTGGAATCATCTGCCATGTAGCTAGTACCCTGCATATGGTAATGTTGAAGTACTCTGCCATGTAGAAAGCTCTCAGTATATGGACACGTTGGTCACATCTGCCCTATAGCTAGAACTTTGTATATTAAAATGTTGCACTATCCTGCCATATAGCTAGCTCTCTGTATATGGATATTTTGAACTCATCTGCCATGAGTTAATTCTCAGTATATGGAAATGTTGGACTCATCTGCCACGTAGCTAATACACTGTATATGGACATGTTGGACTGATCTGCCATATAGCTAGCTCGCAGTATATGGACAAGTTGGACACATCTGCCATGTACCTAGAACTCTGTATATAAAAATGTTGCACTACTCTGCCGTGTAGCTACCTCTCTGTACATAGACAAGTTGGAATCATCTGCCTTGTAATTAAAACTCTATATATGGAAATGTTGTTCTACTCTGATATGTAGCTGGTTCTCTGTATATGGACATATTGGACTTGTCTCCCATGTAGCTAGCTCTGTTTACAAGGATATTTTGGACTGATCTGCCCTGTAGGTAGCTCTCAGTATAAGGACAAGTTTGACACATCTGCATTGTAGCTAGATCTCTGTTTATGAAAATGTTGCACTACTCTGTCTTGTAGCCAGCTCTCTGTATATAGAAAAGTGAGACTCATGTGCCTTGTAGCTACAGCATTGTATATGGAATTGTTGCACTACCGTGTCATGTAGCGAGCTCTCTGTATATGGACATTTTGGAATATTCTGCCTTGCAGATAGAACTCTGTATATGGAAATGTTGCACTACCATGCCATGTAGCTATGTCTCTGTATATGGACATTTTGGACTCGAATGCCATGTAGCTATCTCTCTGTACATGGATATGTTGGACTGATCTGCCAAGTAGGTAGCTCTCTGTATATGAACATATTGGACTTGTCTGACATGTACCTAGCTCACAGTATATACACATGTTGGACTCATCTGCCTTGTAGCTAGAACTCTGTTTTGGAAATGGTGCACTACCTTGCCATGTCGCTAGCTTCCTGTATATGAACATATTGGTTTTGTTTGCCATGTAGCTAGCTATGAAGTATATGGACATGTTGGACTCAGCTGCTATGTAGCTAGTACTGTATATATGGTCATGGTCCACTACTCTGCCATGTATCTAATGCTCTGTATAACTAAGTTGGACTCATCCCTCTTGTAGCTAGTACACTGTATATGGACATGTTGGTCAACTCTCCCATGTAACTAGCTTTCTGTATATTGATATTTTGGACACATCTGCCATGTAGCTAGAACTCTGTATATGGGAATGTTGCACTACGCTGCCATGTAGTTAGCTCTCTTTATATGAACTTATTGGACTTGTCTGCATGTAGCTAGCTCCCAGTATATGGACATGTTGGAATCATATGCAATGTAGCAAATATCCTGTATACAGACATGTTGCACTACTCTGCCATGTAGTTAGCTCTCTTTATATAGACTAGTTAGACTCATCTGCCTTGTAACTAGAACTCTGTATATGGAAATGTTGTATTACACTGCCATGTAGCTACCTCTTGGTACATAGACAAGATGCAGTCATCTGCCTTGTAGCTAGAATTCTGTATATGGAAATGTTGCTCTACCCTTCCATGTATCTAGCTCTCTGTATATGGACATTTTGGACTCATCTGCCATGTAGCTAGCTCTCTGTATATGTATATGTATATGTTGTACTAATCTGCCAAGTAGGTAGCTATCTGCAAAGTAGGTTCCTCTGTATATGGACATGTTGGACTTGTCTGCCATGGAGCCAGCTCTCAGTATATGGACATGTTGGACTCATCTGCCATGTAGCTAGTACCCTGCATTTGAACATGTTGATCTACTCAGTCATGTAGTTAGCTTTCAGTGTATGGACACGATGGGCACATCTGTCATGTAGCTAGAATTCTCTATATGGTAATGTTGCACTACTCTGTCATGTAGCTAGCTCTCTGTATATCAACATATTGGACTTTTATGCCAGTTAGCTAGCTCTCATTATATGGGCACCTTGGTCACATCTGCCATTTAGCTAGAACTTTGTATATGGAAATGTTGCACTATCCTGCCATGTAGGTAGCTCGCTGTATATGGGCATTTTGGACTCCTCTGCCATGTTGCTAGCTCTCTGTACATGGATATGTTGGATTGATCTTCCAAGAAGATAGGTCCCTGTATATGAACATATTGGACTTGTGTGTCACGTAGCTAGCTCACAGTATATGGACATGTTGCACTCATCTGCCATGTAGCTAGCTCTCAGTATATGGACATGTTGAACACATCTGCCATGTAGCTAGAACTCTTTATATGGAAATCTTGCCCTACTCTGTCATGTAACTAGTTCTCTGTATATGGACATTTTTTAACCATCTGCCTTGTAGCAAGAACTCTGTATATGGAAATGCTGCACTACTCTGTCATGTAGCTAGCTTTCTGTATATAGACAAGTTGGACTCATCTGCCATGTAGCTAGGACATGTATATGGACCAGATGAACTACTGTGCCATGTACCTAGCTATAATAAATGGACAAGTCGGACATATCTGCCATGTAGCTAGATCTCTAAATATGGACATTTTGGACTCATCTGCCATGTAGCTAGGACACTGTATATGGACCAGATGGACTACTCTGCCATGTAAGTAGCTCTCGGTATATGGACACATTGAACACATCTGACATGTAGCTCGAACTCTGTATATGGAAAAGTTGTTCTACTCTGCCATGTATCTAGCACTCTGCATATATACAAGTTGGACTCATGTGCCTTTTAGCTAGAACTCTGTGTATGGAAATGTTGCACTAACCTGTCATGTAGCTAGCTCTCTGTATATGGATATTTTTGACTCATCTGCCATGTATCTAGCGCTCTGTACATGGATATGTTAGACTGATCTGCCTTGTTGGTAACTCTCATTATATGGGCACGTTGGAAACAGCTGCCATGTAGGTAGCACTCTGTATATGGAAATGTTGCATTGCTCTTCCATGTAGCTACATCTCTGTATATAGAAAAGTTGGACTCATCTGCCTTGTAGCTAGAACTCTGTACATAGAAATGTTGCACTACCATACCATGTAGCTAGCTCTCTGTATATGGACATTTTGGGCTTGTCTGCCATGTAACTAGCTCTCTCTACATGGAAATGTTGCACTGATCTGCCAAGTAGGTAGCTCTTTGTATATGAACATATTGGACGTGTCTGCCATGTAGCTAGCTCTCAGTATGGACATGTTGGACTCATCTGCCATGAAACTAGTATCCTGTATTTGGACATTTTGGACTACTCTGCCATGTAGTATATCGACACAGTGGACACATATGCCATGTAGCTTAAGTCTATATATGGAAATGTTTTACTACCCTGCCATTTATCTAGCTGTTTGTATATATACAAGTTGGACTCATGTTTCTTTTACCTAGTACTCTGTATAAGGAAATGTTTCACTACCCTGTCATATGGCTAGCTCTCTGTATATGGACATTGTGGACTTGTCTGTCATTTAGCTAGCTCCCTGTACATGAATATGTTGGACTGATCTGCCAAGTAGGTACCTCTTTGTATATGAACATATTAGACTTGTCTGCAATGTAGCTAGCTCTCAGTTTATGGACACGTTGGAAATATTTGCCATGTATCATATGTCTGTATATGGAAATGTTGCACTAACCTTCCATGTAGCTAGCTCTCTGTATAAAGACAAGTTGGACCCATCAGCCTTGTAGCTAGTATTCTTTATATGGAAATGTTGCACTACCCTTCCATGTACCTAGCTCTCTGTAAATGGAATTTTTGGACTGGTCTACCATGTATCTAGCTCTCTGTACATGGTTATGTTGGACTGATCTTCCTTGTAGGTAGCTCTCATTATATGGGCACGTTGGACACATCTGTCATGTAGCTAGAACTCTGTATATGGAAAAGTTGCATTACTGTGAACTGTAGTTACGTCTGTGTATAGAGACAAGTAGGCCTTATCTGCCTTGTAGCTAGAACTCTGTATATGGAAATATTGTACTACACTGACATGTAGCTCGCTCTCTGTATATGGACATTTTTTACTCCTCTGCCATGTAGCTCTCTGTATATGTATATATTGGACTTGTCTGCAATGGAGCTAGCTCTCATTATATGGACACATTAGACGCATCTGCCACGTAGCTAGTTCCATGCACATCGACATGTTGGACTACTCTGTCATGTAGCTAGCTCTCAGTACATGGACACGTTGGAAACATTTGCCGTGTAGCTAGAACACTTTATATGGTAATGTTGCACTACCCTACCATGTAGTTAGCTCTCAATATATAAACATATTGGACTTGTCTGCCATCTAGCTGGCTCTCAGTATATGGACATGTTGGAGTTCTCTGCATTGTAGCTAGCTCTCAGTATATGGACACCTTGGACACATGTGCCATGTAGCTAGAACTCTGTATATGGAAATGTTATACTACTCTGCCCTAGGTAGCTCTCTGTATGGAGACAAGTTGGACTCATCTTCCTTGTAGATAGAACACTGTATATGGAAATGTTGCACTAATCTGCCATGTAGCTAGCTCTCTGTATATAAACAAGTTGGACTCATCTGCCTTGTAGCTAGAACTCTGTATATGGAGACCATGCAATACCCTGCCATGTAGCTAGCTCTCTGTATATGGACATTTTGGACTCTTCTGCCATGAAGCTAGCTCTCTTTAAATGGATATGTTGGACTGATCTGCCAAGTAGGTAGCCCTGTCTATATGAACATATTGGATTTGTCTGCAATGTAGCTAGCACTCAGTACATGAACATGTTGGTCTCAACTGTCATGTATCTAAAACCCTGTATATGGACATGTTGCACTACCCTGCCATGTAGCTAGCTCTCTGTAACTAGACAAGTTGGTCTCATCTGTATATTGAACTCTGTATATTGAAATGTTGCCAACTCTGCCATGTAGCTAGCTCTCAGTATATGGAAACCTTGATCACATCTGCCATGAAGCTTGAACTCTGTATATGGAAATGTTGCTCTACAGTGCCATGTGACTAGCTATCTGTATATTAACAAATGGGACTTGTATGCCATGTAGCAAGCTCAGTATATGGACATGTTGGACACTCTGCCGTATAGCTTGTACCTTGTATAGGGACATGTTGGATGATTCTGCCATGTAGCTAGCTCTCAGTATATGGACACCTTGGACACATGTGCCATGTAGCTAGAACTCTGTATATGGAAATGTGATACTACTCTGCCATGTAGGTTGCTCTCTGTATAGAGACAAGTTGGACTCATCTGCTTTGTAGCTAGAAGTCTGTATATGGAAATTTTGCCATACCCCATCATGTAGCTAACTTTTTCTATATGGATATTTTGGACTCGTTTGCCATGACGCTACCTCTCTGTACATGGATATGTTGGACTGATCCGCCAAGTAGGTAGCTTTCTGTATATTGAACATATTGGACTTGTCTGCCATATAGCTAGTTCGCTGTATATAGACAAGTTGCATTTATCTGCCTTGTAGATAGAACTCAGTATATGGAAATGCTGCACTACCCTGTCATGAAGTTAGATCTCTATATATAGACAAGTTGGACTCATCTGCCTTGTAGCAAGAAATCTGTATAGGGAAATGTTACAGTACCCTGCCATATAGCTAGCTCTCTGTATAGGGACATTTTGGACTTGTCTGCCATGACGCTAGCTCTCTGTAAATGGATATGTTGGACTGATCCACCAAGTAGGTAGCTCTCTGTATATGAAACTATTGGACTTGTCTGACATGTAGCTAGTTCTCTGTATATAGACAAGTTGAATTTATCTGCCTTTTAGATAGAACTCTGTATATGGAAATGTTGACTACCCTGTCATGAAGTTAGATCTCTATATATAGACAAGTTGGACTCATCTGCCTTGTAGCAAGAAATCTGCATATGGAAATGTTACACTATCCTGCCATATAACTAGCTCTCTGTATACAGACATTTTGGACTTGTCTGCCATGATGCTAGCTCTCTGTACATGGATATGTTGGACTGATCAGTCAAGTAGGTAGGTCTGTATATATAAACATATTGGACTTGTCTGCCATGTAGCTAGCTTTCAGTATATGGACACATTTGACACATCTTCCATGTAGCTAGAACTC